>NW_027497583.1:0-120534 GCF_021521415.1 Bidens hawaiensis
TTCTTTGTTCCACAGTTTCCCACCAGTACATGGCCTCATCTCCAATTGACTGAGTGGCATAACCCACTGCTTGGTCGGGTTGGCACTCGCTAATTCAGATAATATTATCCATCGTGGTTATCCATTGAAGGGTAGCGATTGCGTCTCCCAAACCAGTCAGCTTCGGCGGGTCACATCCTTTGAAGGACTTATAGTTGCACCCACCTCGGCCTCTTAACCTATTATAAACCTTCACCGACTTAACCACACTTTATTCCTCCTTTTCTCTCTCCTCCTCCTTCTTACTCTTCTCCCCAGACTTCTCACTTCTTTCCTGGCTTTTAGCAGACCCTTCAGGATGTCATATTCTTCACAGCAGTGGCTACAGCTTGAACAATAGTTGTTTGAATTGCGGGGTCAAGTGGATGCCCTTCGTCGTTGCTTGGGTTTCGTCTAGCTGCGCTTCCTTCATCTCCCGTGTTGGAAGCTGTCTCTACAGAAGGTGGTCGGACAGTACGTGGCCTGCCACGACGTCCAGTCCGACCTCCTGCTCTCTCAACTTCTCCTGCTCCAGCCATCGTATTCTAAAAGGGAAAACACAAACGTTATCACTCTAGGAATTATTTAGCATATGATTCGTATGGTAAGTAGTTAATGACAGTGGCCAAGTATAATTAACTATTTGCATTACTCCTCAGGTTCTACATACTTCCCTTTATGATTTCACTTGTGCTAGTTTCTACTTTTAAACAGCTAATCAATCAAACAATCAATTAATCATATCCCTAAACTGCATATATCCTTCATTTAACAATTAAGCGAACATCTTTATACATTATTTAACATACATTACTGTTACTGAGCTTGCTTGAGTGACACATGGTTGTCATGAACTGGCATATTCTTTCTTTTCTTACTTAAATCTCATTCTCTATTCGAGTCTAAGCATGTAGGATGCTTAAATCTCTAGAACCGTGCTCTGATACCAACTTGTAAGGCCCCGAACCCGGTAGCTCTACTTAACGTCGGATTTACTCATAAACGCAGTTCTTATAAATCAGAGTTAATTAAAACTTTCACGAAATCGTTAACTTCAATCATTCATTACAAAACATTTAATCTTTTCTTTGATACCATAACACAAAACATTATATTTAAAACATCATTTCTTCCATATTTAGACGCCAACCTTTCAATCCATGCCATGTGCCGTCCTCATGCTAGCTCTTTAGTCTGATCACCTGCATGCATACTAAAAGTCAGCTACGCTGAGTGAGTTCTAGTTAATCAAGCAACTTATCATACAACCACTACATACATTATATACATATCCGAAGACACATAGTCCACTGTCTAACCTGATCACCTTACCGCTTAACCACTTATTTACCCCTACAGCTTAGCCACTTGATTACGGAAGCACATTGAAGCTTGTCCTCCCACGTACTTACGTAATGCCACTTTAATAACGAAGACACGTAGAGGCTTACTCTCTCACGTACTATCGTCATGCCACTTAATAACGAAGGTGCACATAGACTTGCTCTACCGCACGCTCACGTTATGCCACTTTAATAACGAAGGCACGCATAGACTTACTCTATCACGTACTCACGTTATGCCACTAACACTCTTACTAGACCCCTATCTACTTCTATCACACTCTACTTCTACTTGTCTATAACACGCTTCATATCAATTTATCATCTGTATAAAATTAGTTGCATCATAATATATACACACTTATAACCACTTGGGAATCACTTTACTTGACGATACGTGCAATATCCAATGATCGTTCGCGCACCGACGGACGTTACTTTCCCTGTCTACACGTGCAATATCCGAAGATCGTTCATACATCGACAGACATCAATTCAAAATATCTATATATATATTTTATCACTTCTTAACATTATAGCATACGCTTACCACTTAAGGTAAGTGTATTCAAACTTCACATCGAGTATGCACACAGCCCCGAAAACATAACAAGGAATGGGGCTAGAAGCTCACCTGAACTCGGTTACTTTTTACGTTAACGGTTATTCCTTCTTGACCTACGCACGAATAACTATTTAATAAAGTGCAATATTAAATACCGTTTTAGTCATTCTTTTTGCTACTTAGTTAGTCTTACGCGTCGAAGCCGATTTTACTTCATTGAATCTTTACCCGGTTAGTTAATCGTTACTTGTTAACCTTTAAAGGCATCTTTCATAAATTATTAAAGTCCAAGAGCTATTATGTAATTATATAATTCTTTTCTAAGTCCAGGGACCATTATGTAATTAATTCTGCCAAACTTCTAGTCCGTTATCCAGCCCTTAACGAATTGGGGTTCTTAACGAATGAACTCGTTCTTTATAACGAACTGACTATTATAACGAACTGGTCCTTGTAACGAACTGGTCATCATAACGAACTGGTCCTTGACGAACTGGCTTAAAGAATTACCTCTAGTTCGTTATCCCTTTTTTAACGAATTATGTAACGAGCTGTTCCTAATTCGTCATCTTGGCTTAACGAAAGTGCATAACGAATTACTTGCTAATTTGTTATGTCTCCGTTAACGAATCAGGGTTAGTTCGTCACCTTCCCACTAACGAACTATGGTTATGTCAGAACATTCTCTAACAAGACCTTAACCTCGTACCACATTCTCCGGTGCCGCCTTTCCGGCGCCGTCGTCGCCGGAAAACCGGGATCTCGCCGGAAAAGCGAGATCTCGCTTGTTTCACCACCATTTTCACCGTTTTCATCCCGTTAGATCCATATCTGAGCTAGGGTGATCCCTAAGCTCATATTTCGATCGGTTTATACCCGATTCCATCCGGATCTCGTGACTTTATGGTTTAAGGTGTCGGCTCGTCGTTTTGCGACTAGATATAGCGGGTTTGGATCTCCACAATATCATACTATCATTACCTTGGGTCGGAAATCGATTCTTCTTCTTGGTTTCGGCTAGAGAGAGAAAGTAGGATGAGATAGAGCTAAGTGTGTGTTTTGGGTGGTGTATGGAATGGGTGAGAAATGAATGGATTAAGGGATATTATGGCTTATATATTATGGATCATGGGCTTAAGCCTATGGTCTTTTCTTCCATTCCTTATTAACCCAAGTCCATTACCTAGATTTCTTAACCCAACACAGGCCCAACTCAAAATAACTCATATTTTACTTTGTTAACCGAAACGAGAAACGGGAAATATATATTATTAGCCATCTACTATATCAATTTTATTATTGGAAATTTTGGGATGTTACAGTAACCTTTGAAAAGCTGTGAGCAATCAGTTCGCGCCCCGGCATTTCTGCCGTACGTTGGGATGTGACAGATTGGTATCAGAGCCGAAGGTTTAAGATAGGTCGTTAGAAATTTCCTTGGACACATGTTTAGGAGCCCTATACGTGCCTATATGTTTGCCTTTATGTGTTCAATTTTAAATTGTTTACAGCTTTCCTAGATAATTATTAATTAATTATTGTATTGTTATGCATACACACAAACTCTAAGGCTATGCCTCAACATTCAAAGAAAAATTTTCAAAAATTAGATTTCTTTCTATTTCGGGAAATTCCTTAAGAATTCCCACCTGTTGTTTTCACTCGTACACCTTAAGGCTAGGCTATATGGCATGTCCCTATCACAAATGAAAAGGGAAAAGAAACTGTGAGTTGAGCACTGGCAAAACGGTTCCAAGGACCAAAGGTAAGACGCTATTCCTTACCTGGGTGATATCCTGACCACAGTACTCGACCCTATGGACCCGATCGAGACCCATAAATGCCATATGACCGACACCCTAAGCTGTCAACCGTGACCACGTTAGTGGTTGCACCCCTATAATATTTTTAAACCGAATTCACGGTGGTTCGTGGCTAAACTCGGCTTTCCCGATTATTGTGTTCCGTTATTTAAATGGTTAGTTGGGTGAAAAATTCATGGAACCCATGGGCACTCCTACTATCAATTTCTTAACTTGTTTTCGTATTTTTGCTGGAGTAGTCAAACGTGGTGATTCACAAGATACTCCGACTACCCATATTTATTTCGATAGTTCATTATATAGTTTGGTGGGTTAAAACGACGTGTAACGCTCATTGGGCCGACAAACTTCATTGCATTGTTACTTCGTTAATTATTTGGGACAATCAAATTTCCATGTAACGCTCATGGTATGTCCAACTCAGTTGTTTTTATTCGTTAGTTCGTTGAGCCATTCAAATTGCCATGGAAAGCTAATGGGAGGCCAACATCCACAATTTATATATCGTTAGTTAATTGTAAATTTAATGAAAATATAAATTTTAAGTTGACTAAACTCCTCATGTAGTCATCACACATTAAACTTATTGACTACATCATCTAATAACTATTTACGCAATGTACTCCCCACATCTTATAAACTTTTGCTCTTAATCCTCATGACGCAATTCCTCTTACTTCTTAAGGAAACGTTATTATAAGTTATCCACATAGTTAAACATTTTACTATTCTTATGATTTTCCTCAATTTATCCTTCATCTTATAAATCCTCAATTTTGGTCCCTTTAGAATGTCTCATTCAAGAAACCAACGTTATCCTCATCAATCGTTTGATTATCACAATCACCGTATGGCTGCCTGTATCGCCAAAGAGATAGATGTTGTGATCCCTAGGATAGTGACCCAAGTTCAGTACATTAATGCAACCGATTCAACTTTTCCCACTAATTCCTCTGTTGGTGACTACAAACCATTTACCTCCACTCATCCTCACAACAAGAAACGTAAGAACCTTGCTGCAACAAATCCTACCCACCCTCAAGTCTCCTCAATCAAGAAACCTTACCTCGGTCCTTTTCCATCATGCTCCGTTTGTAATAATCATCACTCGGTTAAATCCTTATGCCTTCGTTGCACTCAATGTAACCGTTATGGCCATCTTGCTAACACCTGCCGTGTCCCGCCTACTGCACAAGCTGTTCCGCAACAACCTACCCCTCATGCTCAACAGGCTCAAACCCGTCAACCTCATGTCCCTGAAGCTCCTCCCATCAATCAATGTCAACCTTACTTAACCCAACACTACCACGCCTCGTAACCACAAGCTCAACTTTACCAAACATATTTCCACCAAACAACTCTCTTGCAAACCGTTCAAGCTCCAGTTTTCCAAGCAATGCCGAATCAATCTACCTAAATTGCTCCTACTCCAGCAACTCCTTATTGTGCCTCAAGTCACGCCAATTAAGCTACTCAACGATCATGAAGACTGTGACGTTTTTCAATTTCGGGTCTTGTTTGTATTCGTTTTATATTTGTTTTACGATGTAAACTGACCCGTTTTGTAAACCGACACTTTGAAAATAATAAAAATGATGGATTTTATGTTACAATATTGTTTCACACTTGTTGGGTCTTGAAAACATCCTTTTCGGTCTTTGAAACGCGTTAAAATCACTTAAAACGAACTTTGGGGGCCAAAACTGCCAAGGTTGAAAAGTTGGAAAATCAGAAAATCAACCCCGTAGCGCCACGCGACGGGGGACACCCTAAGGCGTCGCGTAACGCGACCAGTGTCAGATCAGCTGTGTGTTTTTGTTGTTTTTTAAGAAAACATGTGACCAAACCAACCCATTTTCATGCAAAACCCTTTATGCTTGACTCTTTCAACTTACCCTGTATATACACCACCATTTCCACCCTTTAATCTCTGCTACAACACCAAAATCTCTCTCAAATTCAACGATCTAAAGGTTGTTTTCTTAGTTTTCTTGAAGGTTTGACTTCTAAAAGTCAAACTGACTTTTATCTTTCTTTCTAACTTGTTCATATAACCTTACTAACACTTGAATATGGTGGTACAACATATATATATATATATATATATATACACACACACCCCTTTTTACCTTTGGTAGTTACTTCTCCGACTCTGGTTGGTTAAGTTTCGGACTTCGTAAGGCAAGGCTTCATGTAGGACTTTCGTGGTCCTTGGTATATATACACTTATATAACTTGTTGCACATACTAACCATGGCTAACTTCTACTCTTTTTAGTTTGTTTGTCATATTTATGAAGTTCCATGGTGTGGGTTTGTAGAGACTAACCTCGGTTTAACCGTAAATTGTCCAAACCTTAAACCGAACTTGCTTATTAGTTTTAGTTAAATACTTGTTTTAAACATGTTTAATGTTAGATTTCAATTTATAAAACCAGGTTTATGAGTTCCATGGTTATGGTTTAGTAGATTCTAAACTCGGTTTTAACCCGAAATTAGATCCGAACCGTAAACCGAACTTTTGTTTAAAGACTTTATTGTTAGCTTTTTGGTTGTAAAACTTAAGTATTTTGGAAAGTTGACTTTGGGTTTGACCATTATTCAAGACCCGAACCAACAACCCGAACACTCGTTAAAGACCCGTTTTAGTATCTTTGTCCCAAAGTAACTTGCATCCTTGCATTTTACCCACCTTATTACTTAACATAGGTTATGTAAATAATAAGGTTAGATACTTTTACCCGGTTTCGAGCAAACATACATTTTTAAAGGTTTATTATTATAAATTCTTTAATAAGTTACCTTTTAAACCCTTACTTTAATTATTTACACTTCTTGACTTTTATTTTAAAGAATTTCCAAAACAACCTTTCTAATTCAAGGATTTTACTTTTATTTAGGCCATGCTCGTTAAACTCCATCCACCCGGTTATTCAACTTTTTCCGATCAAGTTTTATACTTAAACGTGAGTATTTTCATACCCCGTTTTCTACTTTTCGTTTTGGGGGTGACATTTCATACTTATTAAAATTAAATGATTTATACTGGTTCACAAACCACAACCGTTATTGTATAGTTTACTTAAATAAATGCTCGATTTGGTGTTCTATGCTTACATGTCTATATGCTTATGTGTTTTATCGCTTTTGGAAGGTTGTAACATAAATCCGTGAACTATCTGGCATTCTCTTATAACACGGTGCCGTTAATGTAGTCTTATTAACGACCTCATGAAATCCGAATCTATTTGGTATTCTCTTATAGACAGTGCCGTCAATGTATTGTTATTAGCCACCTCATATTATCCAAATTATTGCTATTTATTTGTTGTGTTGTATACAAGTTGTGTCTTTTCTTATTATATACTTATATCCTCAAACTTATGAATTGCTCACGAACCTTTGTGTTGATAAACTTTATTTTATGAAATGTTACAGGTTTGCATTTAGGTTGATTATGGAGCTTGTGGAGAAAACGTCACAAATACCTTTAGGTTATTAGCAAAATGAACAATATATGATTTGCTATGTTTTGTTGTATTTGTCTTATGAATATTGTTATGTGACATTTTCGATGTTGTGAAATGAAATGAGTTTATTAAATATTGTCGCTTTAATTAGTGTCATGTGTTTATGGGCAATCGTTACATCCCGACGTGTTCCGCCGCCTTTGGTCGGGGTGTGACAAAGACCTTTTACGTTCCCTTTATCTATCTTACCTTATTTTGTCTTTTTTCTTATACGTATTGTAACGCCTCTTTATGGCCTTGAATTATTTCCGTATTTGGACTATTTAACTTCTATCTAATAAATAAAGTTTCTTTTGATTAAATAGATTGTTTATTGAAGCCAACTTCTATCTTATTTCTTTATCATTATTAACATTAACTATTTATAAGCTACCCTATTTACACTTTAAATATCTTTACGTTTAAAATTCATCTTAAAATTTCTTTGCTTTATTAAAATTCACTACAACTTTTGAAATTATTTTATACATTGGTGACTTTCGAGTGTTCTAAATTAAGACTCCTTAAAACTTTTTTTTCCTCAGTCATGTTTTAATCAAATGTTTTGTAAATCCACACGATGGGACGAATCATGTGGACCATCCGACGATGAAAATAATTATGGTCCGGAACATAATTATCAAAGTCCTCGTATGGAAATCATGATGCGTAAGAATGTGTGTCATAATATAAAACTGAAAGTGGTTGGAATAACGGTACAAATATAGAAATGATAAG
This sequence comes from Bidens hawaiensis, assembly GCF_021521415.1. Classification (NCBI taxonomy): domain Eukaryota; kingdom Viridiplantae; phylum Streptophyta; class Magnoliopsida; order Asterales; family Asteraceae; genus Bidens; species Bidens hawaiensis. The sequence goes on from NW_027497583.1 coordinate 7,996, forward strand.
GACATGGTGGATACACCGCTGGTACATCCTATATATAAGTGTCCTTATCGGATTTGCATTTGGAGCGTTATTTTAAATATTTAAAGTTCGATGTTATGATAAATTTTTAAATTTTATTTTAAAATTTTCCTTTCCTCAAAATTTAATAGTTATGTTATAGTATCATTTAATTTTGTGACGAAATTCCCAAAAGTATGGGAGACCGTAACAACACATAATTTAAATTAGTAGTATACTAACTGTTACCCGACCCATTTTCATGTTCGGGTAATTTTTAATAAACCATCATGTTTATCTGGATATTTAATTAATATTACATTATATTATTATTATTTTAATACACGTTTAATTAACTTTGAATTATATGCAGTTTTTACCCTAAAGTATACTTTAACTCTATTCTGTTTCCACTCTTATAACTTAGGGACCTAACTGCAATTTCTGCAAACATTATTATATTCTTAACCCTTATCCAATTTACCATACCCGTATGCATATCCAACCTGTAACCCGCATACCATATTATTTCTTGAGCCTTAATCTTCGTTTTAACCATAGAATTTATTTATGTATATCGTCCTTCATACCATAACGAGTTCACCGACACCAGGTATTAGGAAACTAGATTAAGATGAATACGTATTGATTATTTATATAAATCGTCTTTGGGGGAAATTTTATTATATCATAAAACATCGATCAAAATACAATTAAACTTAGCCGCACCTTCATCCTTCTATCCGAAGCAAACCCCCATGATCAATTACACTATAACGGCCTTGACATACATGTTCTTGATTTAACTTTGGACGTCGGCTGTGATTGCAACTGAAAACATGTTCGTCATCGTTAGAGGTATTAGTTTATATGGTTGGATTCGTCTCGTTAACAGGAACATTAACCCTAAGTTTAATTGGCCAAACAATTGACAATTTGGCCAATTGGATTTCTAGGGTTCTTGGGTGTATATGTCAATCTGTTTGTCTGGTTATCTAACATTATTCATAAGCTTCTCTCATCTGACTTGGTAGCACAGTTGGTTGGGTGTTGTGAATCTTCTACTGAATCAGCTGTCGGCACAGGTTCGAGTCCCGGCAGCCCGGTTTTTCAGTTCTTTATTTTTATTTAATAGTTTTAATTTGTTTAAGTATTTAATGATAAATCTTGGATAATCTTAAAAGATAAATAAACAATTAATTACTAAACCAACTTTGTTAAGGTTGGTTTTCAAGGATGAGCCTACCGACACATCCCAAGTTAAGTGTGTTTTCTTTTATTTATCTCATATTATTAGTAGTTTGAAAACCTGATTTCCGGTAAATATCATCATCTCACACTTTCACACAAAAAAACAAAATTCAAGGGACATTTTTAAAACATTTTTTATTTTTTTTATTTTTAATAATTTTTTTATTTTAAAATTTAAATTTAAACTATGACTCAAATATCCTATCCCCACACTTAAATTTTGCATTGTCCTAAATGCAAGGATAATGACGACTTAAAATAAAAATAAAATAAGAATAAAGTCGGACTACAAAAAACTAAAAACTTAAAATTAAAAACAAAAGCAAAAATAAAAAGTTAGTAAGCTAGATAATGGAAAAGACTTGTTCCATGAATGCCCTCCAACTACGAACGTGCTCAGCAATTGGTAACTCCTTCTCTCACACACGAACTTAAGCGGCCAAACAAATCAAACATCTCTAAAAATGTATCTTATCAAACTGATAGAAATTATGCAATTAAAGTATTTCACCAATAAATATATAAAATATAATAATCAGGAGCAAATAAATAAACATAAAGTATACGGCTCCACTACAACTCCATCCCCACACTTGTCTTTTTCATTATATTCTTACTTGGGGATCATCTCTAGCTCAATCTTTCTTCAAACTAGCAAAACAAAAACAAAGACGGACTACAAAAAACTACGTTAGTGACTCAAAGAAAAAGAAAATAGAAATAAAAATAAAATAATATGAATACAAACTCTACACTTGAGTTTTCACTTAAGAACCCATTTTATGCGAATCATGTGGCGGACCGAGTGGAGCTTCCTCCACCTAGGTAGAACTCCAATACCCTCAAAGATATCGAATCATGATCCGACCATTAGTCAACCTTACTTTTCTTCTTTCTAACTCCACATACTTTCTCAAACCTGCACTTTCCACCACCTCTTTCTCTAACACACTTCACCATTACTCGAGAACTAGAAACCTCTCGCTGCTTTTTCAAACCAATTCTCACCGAATGGGAATCTTCAAAACGTGAATCCATGCCCGAGATAAATGATTCCATCGAGTAGACTGGACGGCATGGATCAATAAGACCTTCTTGACCACTCGGATGTCTCATGGATTTAGCCAAATAAGTTGCACTATCATCGCCGGCTCTAACAGTGATCTTGTCTTCAAAAATGTTAATGATTGCCCTAGCGGTAGGTAAAAACGGACGACCCAAAATGATAGGAACTCTCTCTTCTGTCTCCAAATCCAAAACAACAAAATCCGCGGGAAAAAACAAATTATCAACCTTAACGAGAAACTTCTCCACGACACCCCTCGGATACTTAAGTATCGGAATGATCGGCTAAAGACAACGTCATACGAGTAGAGGTGAGCTCTCCTAGGCCTAGCTTTTCATATAAAGAATATGGAATGAGGTTTATGCTAACTCCTAGATCAGCCAATGCTTGGCATGTCGTGTCACTTCCGAAAAAGCATGGAATGGTAAAAACTCCGGGGTCGGGTAACTTTTCCGGTACTTTATTAAAAACCACCACAGAACACTCTCCATTTAGTGGAACAGTCGAAAGCTCCTACAACCTATCCTTTCTTTTAATAAGATCTTTCAGAAACTTGGCATATTTAGGCATATGCTGGAGGACTTCAATGAACGGAATATTGATATTCAATTGGCTAAATATATTGAGAAAATTCCCGTAATCTTTCGTATACTTTTGGTGTTTTAGACATGCGGGATACGTGACATAGGCTAGGTCAATGATGTGTGGTGGCCGTCGGACTTCAACCGGCTTGTTCTCGGTGTTCTTCTCAACTCGCGGCTTAATAAATGGTGCGTATCCTTGTGTTTTTCCCGAAACCTCCATCTCTATCTCTTCATCCACCAACTCGTCTTCCCCATCTTTCTCAACTTCTCTAATAACTCCCTCCGGACCAAAAACCCTACCACTACGAGTGGAGATGGCTTTCAATTGAGCAGCCATATTAGTTTGAGGAATACCTGAAAAATGACCTGGAGGTCTCTCTTCTAAACGACGAGCAATATCACCAACAGTCCTTTGAATATCAAGAATAGCATATTGTTGATTATTGAAGAGTAAGTCATGCTCAGCGAACTTCATCTGTGTCGCTTGGCCTCTCTCCAAGATTTGCTTCATCATCTCTTCTAAACGTCCAATTCCACCATTCGAATCATGCACATTATTTTGAACATTAGTACCATTGGTATTGTTATTATTGTACCGACCTTGTCCTTGATTATAAGAAATTTGAAACCCGGGTGGTGCGCCCGACGGACGCCAATTGGAATTATTCTGATTCGGGTTCTTGTAGGTGTTCCAACCAGAATTGTTGCTACAATTAAACGCATTTGGAACCCTGTTTTAACCAGCAATAAAATCAACCTCTTGATTCATCAACGGGAACTCCAAAGTTCCATGTCCACCCCTACAAACTTCACACTTATCAACTTTTAACTTCAGCTCCTTAACCTCTATAGTTAGTGATTCCAAAGCAGTAGCCACACTAGTATCCAAATTAACCTGGTGTACACCTCGAGCGGAAGAGGATGTACTAGTGACGGGAGTGGAATTCTCGCAATGTGGCCCTTTGGCAAAATCAGATTGAGCAAAGCTTTCAAACATCTCGTTGCATTCGGTGACATTCTTCTTTGCCATTAGGTTGCCTCATGCGGCCGTGTCGAAACGAACTTGGGTTTCGTAGTTCAGCCTATTGTAAAATTTCTCCACGAGAGCCCATGGTGTGAGACCATTTTCTGGGCAACGAGCTAGCATGTTCTGGAAACGCTCCCAAGCATGACAATACTGTTCATCCGGCTCCATGTGAAACGAGTGAATCTGATCATGAACAATAGCCACTTTAGCAGGTGGGAAGTATCTTTTGATAAAAGCCGAGCGCAGTGCTTCCCAAGTAGTGAACGTGCCAGGTGGCTGAGTGTCAAGCCAACGAGCCGCTTTCCCTGCAAGTGAAAAAGGAAAAAGATGTAAGAAGATGGCATCGTCTGCACCTTGTAAAATAAAAGTTTTCAAAACGCGGTAAAGCCGGTTAATGTGTGCTGGTGCATCCTCGTCATCACGCCCATGAAACAGATTAGTTTGAATGATATTGTTCATGACGTATGACGGAATCTGCCACGAGTTGGGATTGTCGATTTCGGGGATGATGATGCATGATCGGTTTCCGGTTAAGCCATCGAATGCTTGAGCAGCAACTGTTCTATCATCGGCCATTTGGACGTCAGGTTGACTTCTAGGAGTTTCTAGTGGTGATCTGTGTTGGTTCAGTCGGGACCGAGACGATCCGAGCCGGTTCGAGACGGAAGGTTTGATAACCAAAGACGGATAGAAACAAACACGAAACAAACGATTTCATTGATAAAAAACGAAAGATTACATGCTTGTTAAACACTGAAATCACGATCTATGGCAGGGGGAGGTCGAGCATGGCCTCCCCCCTCATCCGGACAGCACCTGGGCTCCGGGCACGCAAATTCTTAACAAACCACGCCTGAAAGCTGGGTATTTATACCCACTGCTATTCGATCAGGACTCATTCGATCGAATGAGTCCTATTCGATCGAATAGCAGACTCATTCGATCGAATCAGAGACTGGTTCGATCGAATGAGTATCCATTTGAAAATGCTCTTTCGAATGGATGACTTTCAGCGTGGACCACTATCTAGGTGTACAGCATACAACATAAACAATCTAAACTATTCGCCAAGCGACGGCCACAAAACATGCACCAACAATCTGTTTGGTGATGATTTTGATGTAGATGTAGCTTCTGACGGTTGTTTCTCTACTGATGAGCTAGCCTCGATTTTGAACGGTGAAAAATCCAGATTATCCCGCGGTTGTCCTTGTGAACGAATATGTGGCATAAACCTGAAAAAAACATCGAACCAAGTGAGTATACTAAAAATAAAAACTAAAATAAAAATAAACTAAAAATTAATTAGACTCCTACGACTCAAACGAAAATAAAACAAATAGCACGAATAACGCAATCGCCAAGAGTCCTCAGCAACGGCGCCAAAAACTTGTTGTGGTGAAAACAGTCAATTAAATATTAACTAAATTAAACAAGTAATGAAAACTAGACTTAAGACTCAACTACACAAAACACCGGCAAGTGAACCGACCAATTGTATTAAAGCTAAGTAAGTCCGGAATATCGAACCCACAAGACTCTATAAATTACGTTAATTAACCTAATTAAACTCAATTACAAATTATGGCTATTTATTACATAAGATTAACGGGGGTTTTTATATAACTAGTATTAAACTAAGAAAATAAATAAACAAGTAAAATAGAAAACAAGCAATCAAACACAAGATCGAAATCAATAAGAGAAAGAATCTACCTAGGTAAAAATTTCCCATGCATCAACAATCATCAAGCAATGGACAACTAACATGATATGGAACTGATATCTAAACATATTCATCTAACAAACCCTATAGGACCCTCGATCAAACGAAAGGAAATCCCAAAGAATAATTATTAGATTATTAAGCAATCAGTTGGATTGATTCCCTCACAGTTATCAATTAGGGTTAATTAATAGTATCACAGGCAAGCAATCTCACGAAACACTAAACCCTAGATAACTTGATAAAATAAACTCGACATCATAACAAGAATCAAAACAATAACCAAGCAAGAATACTGTCACTAATCTAACCTAGAATGCAATTGACCAAGATACATGAACAACTCCTCACCTCACAGCTATTGGAGTTCAGCATAACATTCAAAATCCTAATCAACAATCAACAAGCTTCTATGATCTAATAGGCCTATTCAATCATAATAATCAAAACACCAAGTAATTGATTAAACATGAACCCTAATATCTAAATAACACAATCAATAGAGAACAAGATCCATGTGAAGCAATAGTTAATAATTAACCAAGATAATAAACACTCATATGCATCATTAAAGCAATAACAAGTCTTTTACTATTAATATAACGAAACCATAATCAAAACAATCGTCCAAAACAAGAATCAAATCAATACATGTTCATCAAACCTAGGTAGACATGAAGTCTAGCCTAGAATCATTCTTAAAAATAATCTCAAACAAGTATTAAAAACAAAGAAGAAAGACATGATAGAAAAGGTGAACAAGGAATGAAAGTTAGAGCGATAAAACCCTTGGTGATTGATCCTTGAACACCTTCTTGAAAGACTTCTTGATCCTCTTTGATTCCTAGCTTCAAAAACCTTCAATTCTTTGCTTTCTCCCTTGGAAAATCGGCTCTAATAATGTTTTATTCGTCTAGGGTTGTAACATTAAGTTTATATAGTGCATTTCGGGCTTATTTGCGAAAACTACTGGACCAGAGTCAGGAGGCTCCACGTGACCAAGCTAGCCCTCCCTAGCCGCACGGCGCGGCGTGTATCTGAGGGGCCCACGAATTTTCTTCTTATTTTATTGCTTAAACATGTTAAATCTTGTGTAATATTTTTCCTTGAACTCCAAGTAATGATAGAAACCTTCTAGAACTTGTTCGCCTTACTTCTCAAGCCATAAATCTATGAGGAAACAAATCAAAACATGAATGAACTAATCGTGTAACAAATGATGAGCAAAAACGAACTTAAACTTCACATGAAATAATAGAAAGAATTAAGGTTTAACATGCAAGACACCAAAAGATTTAAAACATGATAAATATAAATAAACTTGACTCAAAACCTAAATTAATAAAATATCAACAAAACACGAACTAAAACGAACTCAAAGCCTTAAATAAACATAACTTTACAAGGGATTCTAGATGTATATCAAATATCCCCACACTTGCTCTTTTTTTCGTCCCTGAAAAAGTCTGATGTAGTTGGATCAGAATCGGAAAATACAGTCTTAAAAACATATAGGTTAATTTGAAAGCTTAGATAAACACAAAAACCGTGATCACCGATATTGTTGTCCACTTAAACCCATGCCTTAATATTTTCCGGGATAAATAAGATCCAACAATAATATTACGCAGTGGTTTACACAATTAAGACCCGCTTATTTTCAGCTTTTACCGGACCAGACCACCCTAACTTGACTCAAACCTCAAAATTAGCAGATTTAAAACTTTTGTTGCTCTCTTTTTTTATGAATAGTTAAGACGATCAAGGGTATTGTTTATCCACCTAAGATTAAGTATTAAAGTCTACCAAGCAGCCATTAGATACGATTAAGGTACAATTAATTAATAGCTAGTGTTCCCCACAACATGACATACCCCCGTTATCAAGCAATACCCCGAACCCATCACTATAGGTGAGCATGCAAAATTTCATTTGTAGGGCTTACATGTAGCGTGTCCATTGTGGTCCGTTTCTTAATGGTAATGAGACGCGAGCAAGGGGACCCCACATGGCTAACAGCGTGGATGATCAAGTCAGTAGTGTAATTATACTTTTGTACAGTAGTGGTCATGGTTTATTGACTTATAAGTTTTTTTCTCTTTTTAGCCTTATTTAAATATCCACAGCCCCACTTAAGAATTGTGAATACCTTGATGAATAGATTGCATACAGGCCCACGGTCTCCGGACTCGAAGAATCCGTCAATACAAGGTTTAAGGTTATAAAACCATACGCCAATGAGGTGTAAAACACTAAAACTAAGAAATTTAAGATTTATATCATAGGCTACACGGCATACTCTAACGTTAAACCTACCCAAGCATCGTATGATAACGTATTCAAAATTTTAAAATTTTATAATATTTCCACTTTTCATACCAATAATTGAGGCTTGAGTATGGCCCGACCTTTAATTATTTATCTTCCACGGACAAAACGCTTTACCCGCAAAAGATTTCCGTTTTAATCATTTTATCAAATTTCCCTTTCATTTTGAAGGCTAAGCCTACCGACACATCCCAATTTAAGTGCGTTTTCTTTATTTATCTCATATTATTAGTAGTTTGAAAAACCGATTTCCGATAAATATCATCATCTCCCACTTTCACGCAAAAAAACTAAATTCAATGGACATTTTTAAAACATTTTTTAATTTTTTTTATTTTTAATAAATTTTAAAATTTAATTTAAACTATGACTCAAATATCCTATCCCCACACTTAAATTTTGCATTGTCCTCAATGCAAGGATAATGAAGACTTATAATAAAAATAAAATAAAAATAAAGTCGGACTATAAAAAACTAAAAACTTAAAAATAAAAAACAAAAACAAAAAATAAAAAGTTAGTAAGCTAGATAATGGAAAAGACTTAGCTGGTAATTTGCACATGAAACATGATGCCAAGGGTCTTGTTCCATGAATGCCCTCCAACTACGAACGTGCTCAGCAATTGGTAACTCCTTCTCTCACACACGAACGTAAGCGGCCAAACAAAACAAACATCTCTAAAAATGTATTTTATCAAACTGATAGATATTATGTAATTAAAGTATTTCACCAATAAATATATAAAATATAATAATCAGGAGCAAATAAATAAACATAAAGTATACGGCTTCACTACAACTCCATCCCCACACTTGTCTTTTTCATTATATTCTTACTTAGGGATCGTTTCTAGCTCAATCTTTCTTCAAACTAGCAAAACAAAAACAAAGACGAACTACAAAAAAACTATGTTAGTGACTCAAAGAGAAAGAATATTGTTTCGGTTAGTCAAAGTTCGATGAGAATCACGATGTGGCGCGGAATTTACTTGGGAACGAGAAGACGCAATGAAAGAGAAGTATCCACATTTGTTGGCATCATCGTCTTCGTCTTAATTTCAGGATGAAATTTTCTAAAAGTAGTAGATACTGTGACATTCGTCAATTTCGGGTCTTGTTTGTATTCGTTTTATATTTGTTTTACGATGTAAACAGACCCGTTTTGTAAACCGACACTTTGGAAATAATCAAAATGATGGATATTATCTTACAATATTGTTTCATACTTGTTGGATCTTGAAAACATCCCTTTCGGTCTTTAAAACGCGTTAAAATCACTTAAAACGAACTTCGGGGGCCAAAACTGCCAAGTTTGAAAAGTTGGAAAATCAGAAAATCAACCTCGTCACGTCGCGCGATGGGGGAAACCCTAAGGCATCGCGTAGCACAACCAATGTCAGATCAGCTGCACGTTTTTGTTGGTTTTTAAGCAAACATGTGACCAAAACCCACCCATTTTCATGCAAAACCCTTTACGGTTGACCCTTTCAACTTACCATATATATACACCACCATTTCCACCCTTTAATCTCTGCTACAACACCAAAAACTCTCTCAAATTTAAAGATCTAAAGGTTTTTTTCTTAGGTTTCTTGAAGGTTTGACTTCTAAAAGTCAAACCGAGTTTTATCTTTCTTTCTAACTTGTTCATCTAACCTTATTAACACTTGAATATGGTGGTACAACATATATATAATACACACCCCTTGTTACCTTTGGTAGTTACTTCTCCGACTCTGGTTGGTTAAGTTTCGGACTTCGTAAGCGAAGGCTTCATGTAGGACTTTCGTGGTCCTTGGTATATATACACTTATTTAACTTGTTGCACATACTAACCATGACTAACTTCTACTCTTTTTAGTTTGTTTGTCATATTTATGAAGTTCCATGGTGAGGGTTTGTAGAGACTAACCTCGGTTTAACCGTAAATTGTCCAAACCGTAAACCAAACTTGCTTATTAGTTTTAGTTAAATACTTGTATTAAACATGTTTAATGTTATATTTCAATTTATAAAACCATTTTTATGAGTTCCATCTATGGGTTAGTCGATTCTAAACTCGGTTTTAACCCGAAACTAGATCCGAACCGTAAACCGAACTTTTGTTTAAATACTTTATTGTTAACTTTTTGGTTGTAAAACTTAAGTATTTTCATTTGTACATTATTATACAAGTTTTTGGATATTTAGGCATGTGGAAACCATCTATGAACTTAGTGTGTGATGGAAACCGAACCAATCTGACTCTTACTCGCTTAAGACACACAAGTGTGTTTTTAGCTATTAAAACTTGTATATTTCTTTAAAAATAGTTTACAAACAGATTTTAATTACTTTCTTAAGTACTTGGAAATGTTGGATCCAACTTGATCACATAAAAAAGTTTGGACCGACAAAACAGAACACTCGCTTAACCTACGTTGTTAGTTCTAAAACAATAGATCTACATACTTAGTTAAGTGTTATTATAATTTAATGAGTTATCTCATAAAAATTAATTTTTTGGAAAGTTGACTTTGGGTTTGACCATTTTTCAAGACCCGAACCAACAACCCGAACACTCGTTAAAGACCCGTTTTAGTATCTTTGTCCCAAAGTAACTTGCATCCTTGCATTTTACCCACCTTATTACTTAACATAGGTTAAGTAAATAATAAGGTTAGATACATTAACCCAGTTTCGAGCAAACTTACATTTTAAAAGGGTTATTATTATAAATTCTTTAATAAGTTACATTTTAAAACCTTACTTTAATTATTTACACTTCTTGTCTTTTATTTTAAAGAATTTCCAAAACAACCTTTCTAATTCAAGGCTTTTACTTTTATTTAGGTCTTGCTCGTTAAACTCCATCCACCCGGTTATTCATCTTTTACCGATCAAGTTTTATACTTGAACGTGAGTATTTTCATACCCCGTTTTTTACTTTTCGTTTTGGGGTGACATTTCATACTTATTCAAATTAAATGCTTTATACTTGGTTCTCAAACCACAACCGTTATTGTATACTTTACTTAAATAAATGCTCGATTTGGTGTTCTATGCTTACATGTCTATATGCTTATGTGTTTTATTACTTTTGGAAGGTTGATTCATAAGTCCGTGAACTATCTGGCATTCTCTTATAGTACGATGCCGTTAATGTATTCTTATTAACGACCTCATGAAATCCAAATCTATTTGGTATTCTCTTATAGACGGTGCCGCCAATGTATTCTTATTAGCGACCTCATATTATCCAAATTATTGCTATATATTTGTTGTTTCGTATACAAGTTGTGGCTTTTCTTATTATATACTTATATGCTCAAACTTATGAATTGTTCGCCAACCTTTGTGTTGATAAAATTTATTTTATGAAATGTTACAGGTTTGCATTTAGGTTGATAATGGAGCTTGTGGAGAAAAAGTCACAAATACCTTTAGGTTATTAGCAAAATGAACAATATATGATTTGCTATGTTTTGTTGTATTTGTCTTATGAATATTGTTATGTGACATTTTCGATGTTGTGAAATGAAATGATTTTGTTAAATACTGTCGATTTAATTAGTGTCATGTGCTTATGGGCAATCGTTACATCCCGACATGTTCTGCCGCCTTTGGTCGGGGTGTGACAAAGACCTTTTCCGTTCCCTTTATCTATCTTACCTTCTTTTGTCTTTTTCTTAATTACGTATTGTAACGCCGCTTTATGGCCTTGAATTATTTCCGTATTTGGACTATTTAACTTCTATCTAATAAATAAAGTTTCTTTTGATTAAATAGATTGTTTATTGAAGCTAACTTCTATATTATTTCTTTATCATTATTAACATTAACTATTTATAAGCTACATTTCTTACACTTTATATATCTTTACATTTAAAAGTCGTCTTAAAATTTATTTGCTTTATTAAAATTCACTACAACTTTTGAAATTATTTTATATATTAGTGACTTTCGAGTGTTCTAAATTAAGAATCCTTAAAACTTTTATTTCCTCAAAGTCATGTTTTAATCAAACGTTTTGTAAATCCACACGATGGGACGAATCATGTGGACCAATCGACGATGAAAATAATTATGGTCCGGAACATAATTATCAAAGTTCTCGTATAGAAATCATGATGCGTAAGATTGTGTGTCATAATATAGAATTGAAAGTGGTTGGAATAACGGTACAAATATAGAAATGATAAGGACATGGTGGATACACCGCTGGTACATCCTATATATAAGTGTCATTATCGGATTTGCATTTGGAGTGTTATTTAAACTATTCAAAGTTCGGTGTTATGATAAATTTTTAAATTTTAATTTTTAAATTTTCCTTTCCTCAAAATTTAATAGTTTTGTTATAGTATCCTTTATTTTCGGGACGAAATTCCCAAAAGTATGGGAGAATGTAACAACATGGAATTTAAATTAGTACTTTACTGACCGTTACCCGACCTGTTTTCATGTTCGGGTTATTTTTGATAAAACATCATGTTTATCGGGATATTTAATTAATATTACATTATTATTATTATTATTATTTTCAAACATGTTTAATTAACTTTGAATTATATGCAATTTTTACCCTAAAGTATACTTTAACTCTATTTTGTTTCCACTCTTATAACTTAAGGACCTAATTGCAATTTCTGCAAACATTATTATATTCTTAACCCTTATCCAATTACCCATACCCGTATGCATATCCAACCCGTAACCCACATACCATATTATTTCTTGAGCCTTAATCTTCGTTCTTATCCTAGAATTGATTTATGTATATCGTCCTTCATACCATAACGAGTTCACTGACACCAGGTATTTGGAAACTAGATCAAGATGAATACGTACTGATTATTTATATAAACCGTCTTTGGGGGAAATTTTATTATATCATCAAACATCGATCAAAATACAATTGAACTTAGCCGCACCTCATCCTTCTGTCTCGAAGCAAATCCCCATGATCAATTACACTATAACGACTTCGGCATACTTGTTCTTGATTTAACTTTGGACGTCGGCTGTGATTCCACCTGAAAACCTGTTCGTCATCGTTAGAGGTATTAGTTTATATGGTTGGATTTGTCTCATTGACAGGAACATTAACCCTAAGTTTAATTGGCCAAACAATTGACGATTTGGCCGATTGGATTTCTAGGGTTCTTGGGTGTATATGTCAATCTGTCTGTCTGGTTATCTAACATTATTCGTAATCTTCTCTCATCTGGCTTGGTAGCACAGTTGGCTGGGTGTTGTGAGTGTTCTATTGAATCGGCTGCCGGCGCGGGTTCGAGTTCCGGCAGCCCGATTTTTCAGTTCTTTATTTTTTATTTAATAGTTTTAACTTGTTTAAGTATTTAATGATAAATTTTGGATAATCTTAAAAGATAAATAAATAATTAATTACTAAACCAACATCGTTAAGGTTGTTTTTCGGTCTTTTTCATAAAACTCGAGTATATGTATATGTATAGGTATATATATATATATAGGATGGATCTTGCGATAAGTGATATTACAGTGAGAAGTGCGAGAAGTGAATGTGTAACTCCATTAATCCCTAATTTTCACTCCCTTGCTTATGATGTTACCTACATGTATGTAGGTTGTTTGTATTTATGTCTTAATACACATTCAAACCTACCTATACACATACAAATGTACCGAAACACACATACAAACATACCTACACACGTACATACGCACCTACACACGTACATATGCACCTACACACGTACATGCGCACCTACACAACACACCTACACATAAGAAAATGAAGTGAAATTAGGGATTAAGGGAGTTACACATTCACTTCTCGCACTTCTCGTTGTAAAAAAACTTATGAAATGATCCAATACCAATATATATATATATATATATATATATATTGATTATAAAATAAAGGGTTTTCAAGCGTAAATATATATTGAATGTGTTGTTTTTTATTTGAAATAAACATTTAAAAGAAACTTCTTATACTTTTTATATGTAACTTTTAAAATTAGTATCAATATTTATTTAAGTAGTTTTGGGTATTTTATATAATTAAAATCATATTAGTTATAATATTAAATATGATAGTTAAAATTAGATATAAAGCTTTAAAAGATATATAAAATAATAAATGTATATTATTCAAAATAATAATGTTAATTAACCATCAAACTCTCAAACTCTATTTCTATCAGTCAATTCCTTATATTTGTTTCCATTATTATTCTTCTACTAGGCCTTGCCGTCAACGTTTTATCAGCCATCTTCATTCTTATATTTTCCGTTTGCTCAGCTGATAAGGTGAGTACCACATTCCCCCATATTACTTCTTTTTTCACATTTTTGGGACATATGTGTAAATTATATTTCTCATATATACTTATACTCAAAACTGCAACTATTGTCTTATGTGTTAACAACTTATACCTTACTTGTTTATGTGCTTATTTGCTTTATATGCTTCCGCATTCGGGGAGGTCCAACATAATCTCAGTCTAGTATGATCATACACCAATGTTAGCCTTTGTGTTTCTCGACATCTCAGTTATACTTGCTCATTTGGTTAATTTGTTATTCTCATATGACTTGTTGCAATTACTTATTTTTATATATACTATATGTACATTTAAACTGGTGTGTTGCTCACTCAACATGTGTTGTTGACAAAATTCTCTTTTATACGCATATGCGGGTTATCGTACAAATTTAATGTAGATTGGTAAAGACTTAGTGAAGAATTTAAGTTAGAAAATAATTAATCAATATCATTTGTGATATAAATTGTATTATTGTATGATTATGGATTATGTATTTGTTTGTATTTGATTTATTTGAAAACTTAATTTAATTAATAGATATTGTCATTTAAATAATGTTGCATGAGAGTAAACTTTGAAAAGCTGTGAAAAATCAGTTCGCGCCCCGGCATTTCCGCCGTAGGTTGGGGTGTGACATTAGTACGGTTAAGTTTATGTGTATTTTTAAGTATTGTTCTATTAATGAAAAGGGTAGAAAAGTTATTGTGACACCCCACTCTTTCACTTTAACACAAACTTCTTTATCTTAAACGTAATGCATAACATTTACACAAGTCAATAATGAGTCACACGCATGAGTCCGTCGGTACACGTTGGTGATTAATGTCGAATCATATATATTTAAATAATTCGGATATAATTGTTACGCGTTGGATGATTTTATGTGTTACACGATTTAGTACAAGACGCTCTCCTAACATGTTATTAGTTATTATAAAAAATAATACCTCAATCATATGTTGATAATATTATCTATGTGAAATTACATGCAAAATGATTATGTGTTTAGTTTGTAGCTTGTTGTGTGAAACTTCTATCAATTCACTTATACGTTTTTAGCTTTTATAAAATAGAATTTATAAAATAACAATGTGGCTTTACTTTTATAAACTCGGGATAGTGGTTTGGTCTTAATGATTCGATTATAATTCGGTTTGATGTTAAAAGGTTCTTTTAAAGCCAAAACTCATTCAAAAAGGGTAATCTTGTAAATATGAATAAATATAATATTAATAAAATAACAAAACCCTAACTCCCATCCCAAAACCATCGACACATCTCTGCTCCCTCTCTTTCACAATGTCAAACACCCAACAAACCCTAATCACCTTCAATTCAATCTTAATCTCGCAATTAGAGGTGTCTTTGAGTGATTCACATGATTCCTAATGTTAATTGGTAAGTTTTATGTAACAATTTTTATGTTTTTATGAGTTATTGTGAAACCCTAGATGTTCAATCTCTGTAACTTTGATGATTATAATGCTAATTGATGATTTAGAAACCTAGGATTACATAAACATGTTAGGGTTTGAGTTTTTGATGACAGCAGTTTGCTGACGGATTCGTTCTCGTTTATTGATTGGTTTGTAACTTGATGTTAAACGGTTATTATTGAACTATTCTTGATTCTAGGATATAGTATTCTAGTTTCTAGAAATGTAAATTTTATAATTTTTGGACAAGTTTTGAATTGTTTTTATGATTATACAAACACATGTGTCAAAGCTGATACGGGGAGTTAAATTCTGGTTTGTCTTCCCAACATCATAACTCTTTCTTGGAAAGTTAAAATGGGTTGGTTCCAGTTCTGGAACTTATAATTATGAGTCTAGAAGACAACCCAATTGGACTTGTAGAATTTGGGTAAATTAGTTGAGAGAACCATGTAACAACTTTTTGTTGCGCAAGCTGGTAAACTGTTGATACCTATCTGCAATGATTGAATTATTGTGCATTTTGTATGCATGAGAAAATATAATAAAATTTTTTTAGAAACCTAATTCCTATATGCTACTGTGGTAAGTTTTTTATAATTTATCCTTAAGTTTTACTTAGTTAATAAAATCAGTTTGTACATGCCATAATCTGTCTCGTGAACTGAATGATCATAAGTTGAGTTGTAAGATAAATATTTGGTTTATTGGCCGTGATATGATGTGTGGATACATGTTAAGACTTTTGGTACATTTGAAATTACTTATTATCACCAATGAGTCATCGGTTCAAGTTTGTTGTGAGTCCATACTTGGGTTTTAGAGTCATGTGTTGTTGAACACATTCTCATAACTTAAACACTTTTACTTGCTAACGGTAAGAGAGTAAAGTCCATCCTTTTGGTTTTGAGAAAAGTAGGTTACACGCGATACCGGGTGAGTTCATGCTTTTTCCTATTTGTTTCTGGAGAGAAAACATAAAGCTATTTTCATATACTTGTTTTCTAGAAAGAAAACACCAAACATTTTCCGTACTTGTTTTTTGAATTGAAAATACTAAACTATTTTCGTATACGTGTTTTCTGGATTGAAAACACTAAACTATTTTTGTATACTTGTTTTCTGGATTGAAAACACAAAACATTTACCTATACATGTTTTTTGGATTGAAAACACGAACATACTTACAACTGGTTTTCTAGAGGAAAACGAAGCAAGTTATTTTGGATTTATCTAATTTCTTATATATCACAAGTGTATACTAGATGCCCTCTTATCACTTAAAGTCCTTACATACCTTGAACCGTTAGGATGGGATCGCGGGGAAATTTAAGTAGTACTACTGGGTTTGACAAACCCAACCTGCTAAAAATCGACTGGAGGTCGGACAGGTGTAAATTGTCCTAACATACTTGCGCCAGTGTTTTGTGATATACATGGTAAGAAGGAATACAGACAGTCAGCTTCGGTTCAAACGTCTAGTAGCTTGTAAATGGGTTAGCTTCCCTGGTATATTTGAAAAATGCTAAATCTACTTATACATACACTACTTATGCTACGTATACTATCTATAATATATATACTACTTTTAACTACAACTTATGAACTCACCAACCTCGTGTTAACTCTTGAGTATTTATACTTGCCCAGGTTGTTAGATGTGCTAAGGAGCGGGTTTGCATTGCTTATGTTTAGAGTCATATTTGTTGCATGGACTTTTATTTCACATTGTTTACATTTGATGAGTTGTGCATGTTTGAGCACATGGTTTATTGTTTTACTTTAACGCTTCCGCAAAACTTTTGGAACTGTTTGGTTTGTTTTTGTTTTACCAATTAGCTGGATTAAACATAAATGGTGTTTTATATAGTTTAAATGATTGTTTGGTATAACGAATGAGCTGGATCCTGGTATATCACGCGCCTCACGGTAAAACTTCGTTAGTCGAAATTTGAGGGTGTGACAATTGGTATCAGAGCCATTGGTTATAGTGAACTTGGTTTGTTTTCGATAAACCGGTCTATGAACTTTTTAAAGCTCAATTACATTTTTTTCAAACGTGTCAGCCCATCGGTAAATGTTTTCATACATTGAACTACATACATACATACATACATACATATATACATACATACATATATACATAACATTCACACACACACACACTATGTCACTGGTATGCCCACGATAACTAGGTCACCATCCCTAGCTGATAAGATATCTTTTAACTTGTTATTTTATACCTTGCTTCGCATCCTGATATGTCTTTTGACGCCACCTAATTCAGAAGAGGCCGGTCTAGCACCAGTGAAAGGTGAGGAGGCATATGAGGAGTCATCACACGGCAGCACACTAGGTGACAACAACAAATGATAATGATTACCAGAGTTAGTTAGATACTCTGTTCCCTGCGGGTGCTAGGTATGTGAAGGGTTTTGCCTTAACACTGTACCCGCAGCCGACTTACGGTCAACTGGATAGCCGGGGTAAGGGGTTTTTCCCGCTTACTTTTCGAATCTTTTTGAATCTTTGAAATTTGAAGAGTTGGTGAAAGGATAAGAACAGTCGTCGTGCGACGGTTTCTTCTGACTGCGTCAGGACGTGCTGGAAGTTATGGTGACGTGACATTATATGGTCGTTTCAGACGCTTTTTACGGCGCGTGGGCGCGATTTTTCGGGCGCGTGGCCGCAAAATTAATGGCACTCGTCCTTTCAACAGCTGTTGCCAGCTTGCCTGGTGCCACATGTCACGGTTTCATTGCACCTTCAATTTCTCTCTCCTCCGCATTAAATTCATCGCATTAATTGCGATCACTATATAAAGGGGGAGAGGGTCCTTTGTAATTCACACCTTCACTTCTTCTCTTCATCTCTAAGGCGATTTCTGGTGAATACTCCCTTATTTAGTTGAGCATTCCTCCGAAATCGTTTCTTCTTCCTCTGCAATATGTCTTCCCATGATGCTGAAGCCGTAGCCGACGATAGGAGTACTGCTGGCGAGTGCCAGTGTGCTCTACCTGTCGATCTGTACCAGTACATCGTCAGGAAATTCATGCTTGAGTCTCTTGAGCCTGAGTTTCCTGAACCCCAGCAGACTGTGTACGATGCCCCCAGCGGCAAGATCGGGGTATATGCTGCATTCTTTGTTTATGGGAACCTTAGGTTCCCATTGACAAAGTTTGTGTACCGTGTCCTGGAGAGGCACGGTGTGCACCTGACCGAGGTGCATCCGATGGCGATTGCCAAGATTCGGCACTTCGAGTGGGTGTGCCGAATTCTGGGCATTGAGCCCTATGTGGACCGCCTGATGACCTTCTATACTTGGAGGTGCATCCAGGGGTGGTACACCCTGACAACCCGGATCAAGGGTTTGAAGATTTGCGCGACCGAGCGCAGTCTCCGATCGTGGAAGCGGGAGTTCTTCTACATTTCTGCCCGCGCCATCCCCATTGCCATGAAGTTTAAGAAGGGGCAAGCGCTTCCGAGCCTTCACGCTTCCAACTACCAGGAGGCGGAATGGTTCGCGAAGATATCTCGGATCCAATCTCCGGTTTACCGGTTTGCGGAGTCCGGGATGGTGATGCTGGGGATGAGCCGGGTATGGAAGGAGGCGTCTCGGTTTCCCATCCTTCTCGAATACGGTTTGAACTCTATTCCTTATGGTATGTCTTGTCTTTCTTACTGATATGAGTTTGTCTTCTAACTGTTTCTTTTCTTTCAGAGGGGAACGATTTGGAGTCGCTCCTGTACCCGCGGGAAGCTGACGGTCCCGTGCGGGTGGGTACTCGTGCTCTAGACGAGAACGAGTTGCCCATCTTGGAACAAACGGCGGATCGGTTTGTGGAGGTCTATCCGCTGGGCCACGAGATCCTGAGCCACCGGCGGCCAGGTAAGGCGTTATTCTATCCTCCACCCCTCAATGCTGTACCCGCTGCTGGAATTCCTGACATCCTGTCTTCTTCTGAGGAATCCGCAGATGGTCCTCCGTTGGTGCGGAAGAAGAGGGCTGCCGGCGGGAAAGGGAAGGAGAAGGTGGCCTCCACAGCTGATCCGGTGCTTCTATCTGACACCGAGTCAGATAGTGAAGAGGTGGCGGGGAACCCCGGTGGTGAGAAGACCACTGCTCCAGAGGCTACGACTGTTACCTCCGGAGAACCAACGACGACGACGGTGACCGGCATCAAGAGACCGGCTCCATCGGGCTCGTCCCCGCCCATCCGTACGTTCAGGCTCAAGAAAACCCGTAAGTACAAACATCCTTATCTTTGTAGATTTATCACTTTATAAATTTATTGAAACACTTATCTTCTTGTGTAGGCGTGGATGTTGACGCATTCCAGGGTGGAGCGCAGAGGAGTACCCCTCCGCCGATGACGGTAGGCTCGGTCAGCCTACCTGAGGCGACGACCCAGGCCCCTGCTCCTGCTTCCGCTGGATCAGTTGCTCACTCCCTTGAGCCGACTGTTCCAGCTGAGATGACGTCACCGCCGGTGGTAAGTGCGATTTTTACAGCATCTTTCACCGAGCCGGCGGTTACGATTGCTGCGGATTCTGCGGCGGCGACCGCGGCGGCGACCACGGCGGCCGCTACTATGCCTCCGCCACCGGCAACGACGGCCGGCCCATCAGGTAGGCGCGGGGCTTCTCGCCAATCTTTGTCACCTTCCCATCTGCCCGACCTTTTGGATGGATTTCCCTTAGGTTCAGGCGATGGGTTTGGTGGCTATCGGCCTGTGATCGACCCTACAGGTGCGTAGGGTTCTTTTGGCCTTTCTTATATATCTCTTCATCTTTTTCCTAACTGCTTTGTTTCTTTTGCAGTGTCGGATTCCAATGAAGTGTATGTTCCGCGATGGAACATCCGCCGAGGAACAACCCTTCGTACCCCTGTGGAGTGCGTGGAATGGGCTCGCCACGCTGCTCCCCATGGTGCGTTGGGGGAAGCCATGGCTAGCTACCAGGAGGGTAGGCTAACCAATGAGCTTCGGGTTCTCCAGGCCCGGATGCAGCCGCGCGTCGAGTTGCTTTGTCGTGAAAACGACAAGTTGAAAGCAACTCGCGCCAAGGAAGTATCTCAAGCGCGGGCTCTTCGGGAGGAGAACCAACAGTTGGCCGCAGCTGCTGCGGAGAAGGAGAAGGCCTTCAAGGCCCTCGAGGTTGAGGTTCAAGAGTGACTCGAGGCCCGCTCCAAGGCTGCCCAAGCTGTTAACGAACAGCTTCGGCTGGCTAAGGAGACTGCGAGGAACGCAACCGAGAGGGCCACCAAGTCTGAAGCCGTTGCTGAGCCTTTACGCGTGGAGAACGAGGAGCTCAAGGCCAAATTAGAGGCTCTCCAACGTGCTCATGATGCCTTGGCGATGGAAGATGCCAAGAAGCTCCAAGAGATCCTGGACCAGAGGGGCGTGCTTGACCACACCGAGCGGAAGCTTAAGGGCGTTGAAGAGGCTGCTGCAAAGAAAGTGCTACTTGCCAACCTTAAGAAAAGCGAAGCCGAACGCGCCCGCACCCAAGCTCAAGCCGCCTTCCAAGAAGTTCTGGTTGCCAAGGAATGGCTTCTTCGAGAAGCGTTGTCTCAGGTATGTTTAGCTTTACGTCTTCACGCTTTCCTTTGTACATAGAAAAGGTGTTTGACACTTGTATTTTCTTTGTAGGTTTTGCATCGGGTCTTCTCAGAGACTACTTACGATGATGCCATGAGCGCAGCCCTCAACGCTTCTCATGAGGATGGGGAAAAGGCCGGCTTCCTGCTTGGTCTAGGGTTCGTTGAGAAAGGCGTCCCGCCTTCCAACTTCCCTTTGTTCGATGTGGACACCGAAGCTGCATATGACCAAGCGGTGAACCAATATGCCGCCTTCCCGCATCCGGTGGTGGAGAAGGTGAAGGAAGTCGCTGCTGCTGATGATGGACTTGCTATCCTCAAGGCTTTCCTTGAACCGCCACGCTCTACTGATGGGGCGGGTCCAAGTGGAAGTGGTCCTGAAGCTTGATTCTGAAGATCCCTTCCCGCTGCTAGGATAGACTAGATTTTGTTTTGTAGGCGGGTAGTTACCCAGCCATTCTTGTAATATATCTTTTGTGAAATACAAATCTTTTTGTGGATAAGACTGTTATTTCCTTTGGGTTCATTGCTTTATAAACCTTATATGACTTGCATACTTAGTTTAAATTAGCGATTTCCCAAGTGTTTAGAATAAGTTAACCTTGAATGTGGTTGACAGTAGGTTGAAGTTTTGCTTCCCCCTTTGTGAGTGTGCGGATAGGACCGGCACTTGCACTTGGTAGGATGGCTAAACTCTTCCCCTTTAACTGTCCTTCGTGAAGGTCTTGTCATTTTCTGGGTTTATGCGGGTTTTGCCGCCTTCCACACGCGACGATTCTTCACTTGATGCGGTGAATACCGGCATTAGTGTTCGAATCGACCGTTCAACGCGTGGTTGTTAATAGGTTAGTGTTCAGCTTTCCTCTACCAGGAT
Organism: Bidens hawaiensis; assembly: GCF_021521415.1. NCBI lineage: Eukaryota > Viridiplantae > Streptophyta > Magnoliopsida > Asterales > Asteraceae > Bidens > Bidens hawaiensis. The sequence continues at coordinate 30,178 of NW_027497583.1, forward strand.
TCATGCGGATATACCGGCACTTTCACATAGTGGGATGGCTGAACCTTTCCCCTTTAACTGACCTGCGTGAAGGTTCTGTCGTTTTTTGGGTTTATGCGGGTTTTGCCGCCTTCCCCACGCAATGACTCTTCTTGATGCGATGACTACCGGCATTAGTGTTCGAATCGATCGTTCAACGCGTGGTTGTTAATAGGTTAGTGTTCAGCTTCCTCTACCAGGATTCATGCGGATATACCGGCACTTTCACATAGTGGGATGGCTGAACCTTTCCCCTTTAACTGACCTGCGTGAAGGTTTGATGCTTTTGGGTTTGTGCGGGTTTTGCCGCCTTCCCTGCGCAACGATTCTTCACTTGATGCGGCGGATACCGGCATCTCCATGTGCAAAGTTCATAAAATATAAATGTAAAATCATCAGCTTCAATTTGAAGGAGAATCGTTTCCATTAGAAGTGGCTCTAGGCCTTTTCTTTACAAATTTGGAATTGATCTACATACAAACTGTGTAATTGAGCTCCCATTAGGCGTGGCTTGGATGGGAGCACCATCGAGCCAACATGTATCTTGTTCGGGATCTTGTTGTTTACGCAGTATGTAGTCTCCGTTGAAGCTGCGATTTTTATTCGTGCGTTTCCCCAGCTGGGGTTCACGCATCAGCCTGCTCGACGCTCACTTCGCCACAAGGTGCGCGAGTGTCCCATCCTTGACAAATGCTTCGACCAAGTCCTTTACGTCTAAGCATTCTTCAGTGTTGTGGCCTTTGGTTTTGTGAAAATCACAATACTTTCTCCGATCAGCGTTGTGGCGATGCCGGATAAACGGAGCCTTTGGCCACGGGAGCTCCTCCGTGGCAAATATCTCGGTCACACTCTTTGTGAGTGGCGTCCACCTGGAGTTCTTCTCCGGTTTCACGTTATCTCTTCCGCCCAACCGATGTTGGAAACCGGACGGGGTGTCAAAGTTTACCCTTGACTGCCAAATGCCCAGCTTCCGCTTTTTGTTTAGTCGGGCGGTAAGGACGTTGTTTTCCCTCGTCTTCTGGGTGTAGAGGTTCGTGCTCTGTGGAAAATCTCTACCCAGTTGCCTCTCGGTTTCCGCAAAGCGTTTAGCTGCGGTCATGATGGCATCCCATGTGGATGGCATGCCATCTTTGCCCGTCAGTGTGCGGATGAGTTCCGGGTCGTTTGCGCCCTGGATGAAAGCGGCGCGAACGAGATCTTCGCTAACGTTGCCCAGGCTTAGCTTCTTCGAGTTGAAGCGAGTGATGAAGTCAGGCAAAGATTCTTCCTCCTCTCGGACGCACTTGAGGATTGTCCACTGCTCCTCAGTGTACTTTCTTTGCTGACTAAAGTGTTGGCTGAACTTCTGTTGGAAGTCTGCCCAATCGTAGATGTGGTGGACCGGCAGACGGTCGAACCACGCTCTAGCTGCCCCGACCAGCGTCATTTGGAACATATAACACCACGTGGGTTCCGTCCAGTTACTGACGGTCGCCCCCGCGATGAATCTGTTCAAGTGATCGTCAGGGTCAGAAATACCATCGTACGTGCCTATGTTGGACATTTGTTTGGCACTTCTTGGGGCGATTGCTTCCGCAATGTCCCTTGCGAATTTGGACGTTCCCGCCCTTGCCGCAGTTGGCGTGAATGTTTTGGAGAAGTCCCGTGGGCTGTTGCCCACGTTTATTGGACTGAATGCTTCTCCAAAACGCCTTCTTGGTTGGGAATCCGTTTCTTTACGCTTCCCTTTCGCCCTATGACGAGGGTTCGCGTCTTCCTCGGATTCCTCCGAATCATCGTCGTATTCGAATTCTTCCACTTGTTGGAGTGAACATAAACGTTCATCCAACTCAGCTTGGAACTCTTTCTGACGTGCTTCGGCCCACGCTTTAACCTCATCGAGTGTTTGGCAGGGGAGCCTCGTCTGTTGATTTTCTAACTGGGTATCGGTGAATCCCAGTGTCTGATTATTTACTTCACTTGCCCCGGCTTGGGTAGCTGGGGTAGTGTTCGTAAAGTTTGTGTACTCGGTATTCCCCCTTATAGCTGGGGTCATAATTACCGGAGTCTCTTGGTTACTAGGTTTTGGGACCGGAGTATCCTTAACCATCTTTCCAGAAATTTTGAAAAAACTGGAGAAAAATAAAGTTCTAGCTTTATGCACGGATGGCGCCAATGAAGAAACACCAGTCGAACCCCGACAGATTACGAGTAACCTGAGGGTTAGATAGACGTTTCCCACGAGGGGTTAATTTCGGCAAGATGGTTCTTCCGATAACCTGCAAACCAGACACCGTGAGCTCGTCACTAAGAAAGAGGGGGGTTCCTCCTTGTGACCACCCTCCGGCGTGAGAATCAGTCTATATTACTCTTTGAATATAAAAGTATACTATTAATACTAGAGCAGTTATCAGGTAAATTATACAAGATATTAGATGATGAAATGATAATACCATTTGATGTCTTTTATATCCGAAGGTGGGTTTCCAAGGAGGTTTAGCCGGCCTACTACTCTGCCAACTGTGGCCTACACACGTGCTCTGCTGGTAATTGGTGGATAGGCAGCGGCTGACAGTGACCAGGCGTGCTGTTCACTTTTCCTTTTCCACCAACTACAGGCTAGGCACGTGGTATGGCAGGAGTTGGTGAGCAGGCGGCGGCTATTGGTCACAGTGCTGTGGCGTGTTGTCTGCCATGCTGCTGTCAGTGAGCTGTCGTATCGTTGGTCAGATCTTTTGTCCATACCTCGTCAGGTATCACACAAAAGATCCTCCATTATTATACGGACTGGCTCATTTAGGCGAGAGTTTTCCCCCTCCCGCCTTTATGCGGGAATGTTCCCGGCTTTGCTCATTCCTTCTTCAGGTGACTACTGAATTATTACGAGTTTGAGCCTTATGCGTGTAGCCATGCTGCGCGGGTGGCCAGTCCCTAATGGCGGGTATCCACACCTGCGGGAACAGGCGGATACTTGGAAACCATAGGGAGGCATTTCCTGCGGGACCAGCTTGCGTACCGCATGTGAGGTCGTCACAACTCTGAGCGTGGTAGGTCCTGCGGGTTTGGTAGGTCGCGGCGCAGACGTCCCTATGGTGAAGTCTACGGGTTCAACTGCGCAGACGTCCGTTTAAGGAGTCTTGCATGTTCAACTGCGCAGACGTCTCCTTTTAAGGGAGTCTTGCGGGTCCTAACCACCTCTGCTGGGACCTACCTCTTCATGACGACGGTCGGAATTTTGTAGTGAACACACTCGGTCGGATGAAATGCAAGACTCATTATGGTCTCCAGCGGAGAAGGACGGCAACGGGACGGTTGCTAATTGCTTGGTGGTGGGATTAATCCACTCACTACGCTAGGATTTACAAGATACAGAAAGGGATCTATATACTATACCATCCATCATCACAATCTATGCTTCCTTTACAAATCAAGTCCTTTTAACATTTCCATAACTTTTAACAAGTTCATCAACATTGGTTTATATACTGAAAGCAAAATTAATTATTTATAGCTTACTCGGTACTCGATAAGACGACATGCTGGATGTCCGGTTCGACTATAAAAACATTATTTTATACTGCTACTATATGTTGGTGTAATGTCTTCATAATCCTACTATAGATTATAGATTTTCTCTTAACAAGTAGGAGAAAATAGAGTTTCTCTTAAGTAGTAGGAGAACTAAATTCGTTATTATATGGCTACTTTAAAATTCTTATAACTGTATTCTATAAAGTTTGGATTTTGAAATTCATACGGTAAATATAGATGGTGGGTTTCAAATTTTAACTTTGTATGATTTTTTTTCTACTTATAGTTAGAGGTGTATAAATCGGGTTTTCAAATACCCGGTTTCGGGTATGAAGCCGGGTTCGGGTATGACTAGGTACTGGAAAATTGGGTGTTGGCTTTACCCGGATCGGGTTCGGGTCGTATAGTCTCTAAAAACCATACCCTATGCATCGGGTTCGGGTTGAGTATAGAACCAGGTATTCTAAAATCGGGCATTTTAATACCCTATCTTCGGGTATTGAAAAACCCTATTTTCGAGTTTTATCCGTTTTTTTATGTGTATTTTTCGGTTATAGATTGAATTTTTTAAAAGGGTGCACTTTTTACGGGTTTTTCGGGTATTTTTAAGTTATATTTCGGGTATTTGAAATACCCGTGGAAAAACCAGATTCCGGGTATAGAACCGGTTCAGGTTTTATGACCGAAATTTTAACATCCTAAAATATTCTAGTAGTAAATAATGAAAATCGCGTTTAGTTATCGTGAGTTAGTAGTTAATTAATATTAAACAAGAAAGGATCATAGACTTGGATTAAAGGGGTAATGGGCCTTAGATCCATGGGCTTTAATGGATATAAATACCCCATTAAACCATCCTAAAACCCTAAATCCTCATTTCCATCTTTCCATAATCTTTACACACTCAAAAACACACACATACACCTACACATATACACGGCCGAGAGAGAGAGTGAGATCCAAGGCCGAGCGTACGTGATTCTTGATAGACACAAGATAAATACAAAATCTAACGTTCATAACTAAGCCAACAAACCCGAAAAAAAAGGTATGTTTTGATCTTAAAGTCTACGTTTTTATTTACATTTAATCTTGAAACTTAGAACGAGAATAGATCGGGTGTAAATGAAACGTAAAGTTGTAAACTTGATGCTGAAACGAACTTAAAGGACCTGTAAATATGTGCGGCTCGTTAAAATAAAAATTAGACCTAGTATTAAACGTTTTAAGCCTAAAGGTCCAAACGTTATGCTTTTCCGGGCCGATTTTTGCTCGAAAAAGATCTTGGGAATGCTCTCGGGTTTGGTCAGTATCATATCCAAGGATTTCACGACGAAACGGATATGATTAAGGAGTTTAGAGCGAATTGTAGCTGCTGCTGGTAACTTCGCCTACAGCTAAGTTCGCTGCATGTAAGTTCGCCGGACACCAAGTTCGCCGGACACCAAGTTCGCCGGACACTAAGTTCGCCGGACTCCAAGTTCGCTGAATGTTAAGTTCGCTTAACTTAGGTTCGCTTAAGTTAATTTCGCCTAACGCGTATGTTCGCTTACATTTAAGGTAACGAATCAGATAGCAAATCAGACTTAATTCGTTATGAGGAATGAGTTAACGAATTAGAAAATAAATTAAAACCCTAGTGAAAAATGTGTTAAGACAATTAATGTAAATAAAATTTTTCCAAGCTGACCTGGCTGCTTAACCCCAGCAAGGGGCTCTGCCCCTTGGACCCCGCTAGGGGCTACCGCCCCTAGAACCCCGCTGCCAGGGGCGCTACCCCCGGAACCCCGTTAGCTGTGGGTAATAATTGAACTAGAAAGACGATATGGGTAGTGATAGTTAAATTGATACGTGTAATTGTTAAACAGTTAGCCGTGCACACTCGAGAAAGAGGGTACTATAAACGGTGAACGTAACCATATTCAAGTGAGTTTCTAGCTCCACTTCCTTGTTATGTTTTCGGGGCTGTGCGCATACTCGATGTGATAGTTAAAACACTTACCTTAAGTGGTAAGTGTGTGCCCTGTATGAATTATGATGATTGCTTGACGGTGCATGAACGATCTTCGGGTATTGCGTGGACCGTCAGGTGGTAGTTAATGATATGATTGATATATATGATGTATGAATGTTGTATGTACGAATATATATGATGTATAGATGAGGTATGAATGATTAAGTATAATGTAAGTATGATATGTTGTTGGTACGTGAACGCTTTTTGGAGATTGCACATATTGTCAACGAAAGTACGTAAAGGACAGGTATGTTATAGTAGTACGAAACGGAGGGTGACCGGACCCTAATAATATCAGAGGATGGAGGGTGACCGGAACCTAATAATATCCGAGGACGGAGGGTGACCGGACCCTAATAATATCCGAGGATGGAGGGTGACCGGACCCTAATAATATCCGAGGTATGTAGGGCGAAATGATTTTTATAATGTAAGGTTAGTTACGTGCGTATTGTGTATGTTAAAGAAAGAAAGTACGAAAGAATGAAAGCATGTGTATGGATGAACGAAGTACAGGTTATGTATGTAATGCGTACCTTCGGGCACGTATACGTGTATGAAAAGTAAATTATGTGATTAACTAGAACTCACTCAGCGTAGCTGACTTTTAGTATGCACGCAGGTGAGTAGGATGAGGCAGCTGGTTTAAAGCGAGACACATGGCGGATGAATAAAGAAGCTGGAATCTGAAGATTTACTTGTTAATGTTGAACTAAAAGACATGTTTTAAGCTATGTTTTAAAGACAAGTTATGAATGTTTGTAATGACTGTTGATGTTTTATGTTATTCCGCGAAAGTTTTTAATTAACTCTGATATTTAGAACTGCGTTTATGAGTAAATTCAACGTCCAAAGTAGGGCACCGGTAACGGGGCCTTACAAGTTGGTATCAGAGCAAAGTTCGAGAGATTTAAGCATCCTACATGCTTAGAATCGAACAGAGAATGGGATTAAAGTAAGAAAAGAAAGAAGATGCCAGTCCAAGAATGCCATGTGTCACTCAAGCAAGCTCAGTAAAGGTAAAGTGTATGGTTAAATAATGAATGTGAATGTTAGCTTAATTACTAAAAGAAGGGTAAGTGAATGTTAGGGATAGGATTAATTGATTTCTTGCTTTGATTGACTGTTTAAAATTAGAACCAGCACAAATAGACTCATAAAGGGAAGTGTATAGGACACGGAAAGTAACGTGATCAGCTAATCACAGTTGGCCACTGTTATTACTTGTTAGCCTTACTATCCTTGTACTAAATGGTTCCTTAAGTGATGACTTTTGTGTTTCCTTATAGAATACGAATGGCTGGAGCCAAGGAAGCTGCTGGAAAGGGAGGGCGTACAGGATGTCATGGCAGGCCACGCGTTGTCCGAGAACCGTCAGTAGGAGCAGCTACTAACGCTGAGGGGGTGTAGCCGGTGGAAATCCGAGTAACAACGAAGGGCATCAACTTGACCCTGCTGTTCAAGCTGCCATTGCTCAGGCGGGTAGCAGCTGCTGCGAAGAACTGTAATGCTGAAGGGTCTGCTGGAGGCCGTGAAAGAACCGCTGAAAGGGCGGAAAGAGATGGTAAGAAAAATGATGAAGGGGAGGGGGAAGAATCAAGCGTGGTTAAGTCAGTGAAGGTTGATGACAAGAAAAGGGGCCGAGGTGGGTGCAACTATAAGTCCTTCAAGGGTTGTGACGCGCCGAAGCTGACTGGCTTGGGAGACGCAATCGCTACTCTCCAATGGATAACTACTATGGACAAGGTTATCCGCATTAGCGAGTTCCGTCCCGACCAAGCTGTGGGTTTTGCCACCCAATCATTTCTTGATGAAGCCATGTACTGGTGGGAAACTGTTGAACAGAGGAAGACCCGGGAGGAGATCAAAGCTATGCGGTGGGATGATCTAAAGGAGTTGGTAATGAAGAGGTTTGGTGATGATGCTGAGGTTGAGAGGGTTGAAATGAAGTTCTTGAGCCTAAAGGCGGGTGAGATGACACACCACGCATACACCACTGAATTCAACCGCCTGTCAAGGTTGGTGCCTGACATGGTGAACACTGAAGCCAAGCGGATCAAGTGTTACCTTAGGGGACCACCGCAGAAGTTTCGTGTCTTGGTCAAGGCTGGTAGACCGGGGTACTTTTGATTATGCTGTAGGACTCGCATAAATGGTTTATGACGACTTGTCGGCAGATGATGCGATTGTGTAAGGGAAGAAGGATAAGAAATGGGTCGCTCCTGTCAAGTGCCCAGGTACGCAGTTATGGAAACCTAAGGACAAGAAGCAGAAGGTGTGGGGAAGAAAGACATGTGGAAAGGTACATGGAGGCGAGTGCAAGTGGGGTACTGGTTCGGACGTATGCCACAAATGTGGAAAGGCTCGTGGTGGAGAGTGCAGGATGGGGACAAATGCCTGCTATAAGTGTGGGAAGATGGGGCATTATGCTAATGAATGCAATGAAAAACCCGCATGCTATAAGTGTGGTAAGACATGCCATATGGCAAGGGAATGTACTGATGGTGGAGCTGAAAGTAGTGGAAAGAAAGATGTTGATCAAGCGAGGCCGAGGACTAGAGCCTACATGCTGACCCAGGAACAAGCTAGGCAGATTCCTGATGTCGTGACCGGTACGTTCTTAGTAAACGGTATTTCTGCTTCAGTATTATTTGATTCGGGTGCGAATAGAAGTTTGTAGCTACGACATTTAGTAAACTAGCTAAAATGAAATGTTGCCGAGTGTCTGAAACCTTCATAGTAGAAACCGCTAGTGACACCTCGGTGAAAGTAACGAAAATGGTTAAGGACTGTAAGATAGAATTAGAGGGACATGAGTTCCCTGTTACCTTGTATGTTTTGACCTTATGAGGGTTCGATGTAGTTCTGGGAATGGATTGGTTATCCGAGTATGAAACTCAGATAGTATGTAAGAGTAGGATAATAAAGCTAAAGTCCTTGGATGGCAGTGCGGTGACGGTTTATGGTGATAAGGAAAGTTCAAGGATTAACGTCATTTCGATGATAAAAGCCGAAGGGTTATAAGGCGAGGGTGCGGTGCCTACCTGGCGTATGTTGTCAACGCTACGGCCGAGATGAAAGAAATGAAAGATGTTCCTATCGTGTGCGACTACCTAGAAGTATTCCTTGAGGATCTTCCGGGGTTGCCACCGGAGCGAGAGATAGAAGATATATTTAGTACCAGGAGCCCAGCCCATCGCGAAAGCGCCGTCCGAAATGAAAGAACTGATGTCCCAACTGCAAGAACTCCTTGACAAAGGTTTCATAAGGCCAAGTGTTTCCCCGTGGGGCGCATCAGTGTTATTCGTAAAGAAGAATGATGGAAGTATGAGAATGTGCATAGACTATCGCGAGTTGAATAAGCTTACGGTAAATAATAGATATCCTTTGCCAATGATTGATGATCTGTTTGACCAACTGCAAGGTTCAAGTTGGTTCTCACGAATAGATCTCAGATCGGTCTATCACCAGTTGAAAGTGAAAGAGGCAGACATCCCTAAAACAGCGTTTCGGACGCGGTATAGACACTACGAGTTCCTCGTGATGTCATTCGGTCTAACGAATACTCCCGTAGCATTTATGGACATGATGAATAGTGTGTGTCGGCCGATGTTGAATAAGTCAGTTATCGTCTTCATCGATGATATATTGATTTATTCTAAGAGCGAGACTGATCATGGCGAGCATCTGAGGGAGGTATTGGAGACTCTGAAGAAAGAGAAGTTGTATGCTAAGTTTTCGAAATGCGCGTTCTGGTTTCGAGAAGTGCAATTCCTAGGTCACGTGATTAACCCGGAAGGGATCATGGTGGACCCATCCAAGATTGAAGCGACAACGAAGTGGAAGACTCCGCAGAATCCGACTGATATACGAAGCTTCCTAGGGTTAGCTGGCTACTATAGGAGATTCATCGAAGGTTTCTCCAATATAGCTGCACCATTGACCGGTATGACCCGAAAGTCGATAGTATTCAGTTAGGGTAATTTTCAAGAAGAGGCTTTTCAGGAGTTAAAGAAGAGACTCACACTAGCTCCAATCCTTGCCTTACCCGATGGTGACGAGGATTTGGTTGTTTGTACTGATGCTTTGCATCGTGGGTTAGGTTGTGTGTTGATGCAACGAGGGAAAGTGATAGCTTATGCGTCTAGACAGTTGAAAGTCCATGAGAGTACTTATCCGACGCATGATTTAGAGCTAGCAACAGTAGTGCATGCTCTCAAGATATGGAAACATTATTTGTATGGTACCAGGTGTACCATTTACACAGATCATAAGAGTTTAAAGTACCTCTTCGAGCAGAAGGAATTGAGCATGAGACAGAGGAGATGGTTGAAGTTGACTAAGGATTACGACTGCGACATTAAGTACTATCCTGGTAAAGCTAATATGGTCGCTGACGCATTAAGTCGTAAGAATGAAGAAGTCATTGCAACAATGAAGTCCTACCAGCTGATTATGAATTCTAGTCTTTTTGAAGAAATCATCAAAGTGCAGGCAGAAGTACTAGTAGATGAAGGGCTAGTGAAGAAAGAAAGGATTTACGGCCAGCAAGGTGAGCTGATGGAAAACACTCATGGTGTTAAGACTAGGTTTGACCGTATGTGGATCCCACGCCATGGAGATCTTAGAGGTCGAATCTTAGATGAGGCTCATAAGTCGAGGTACTCAATTCATCCTGGAGCTACGAAGATGTATCAAGATTTAAAAAGGGACTACTGGTGGCCAGGAATGAAAAATGATGTAGTGGATTATGTTAGTAAGTGCTTAACTTGTTTACAAGTCAAAGCCGAACATCAGAAGCCTTATGGGAAGATGCAACCGCTTGAGATACCGGAATGGAAATGGGAACACATCACCATGGATTTCATAACTAAGCTACCCGTACAGCTAAAAATCATGATACCATCTGGTGATTGTGGACCGTTTGACCAAGAGTGCTTACTTTCTGCCTATACAAGAGGCTATATCGTCATAAACGTTAGCAAGTTTGTTCATAAAAGAGGTAGTAACTAAGCATGGAGTACCATTATCGATCGTGTCTGATAGAGATACTCGTTTTACTTCGATATTCTGGAAGAAGTTCCATGAAGCTATGGGAACAAGATTGAACATCAGTACAGCGTATCATCCTCAAACCGATGGGCAGTCTGAAAGGACGATCCAAACCCTTGAGGATATGCTGCGTGCTTGTGTTTTAGATTTTGGTGGAAGTTGGGATGATCATCTATACCTAGCAGAGTTCTATAACAACAGCTACCATTCAAGTATTGGTATGCCGCCGTTTGAAATGCTCTATGGTAGAAGATGTAGAACTCCCGTATGCTGAGGAGAAATTGGTCAGAAGGAAATGAGAAGTTTAAAAGTTTTTCAAGAAACGTCTTCAAATTTCGATAAGATCAAAGCAAGAATGAAAGCCGCTCAAGACAGACAGAAGTCGTATGCTGATAAGCGGCGATGACCGATTGAGTTTAACGTTGGTGACAATGTGATGCTCGAGGTCTCGCCTTCGAAAGGGATTATCCGTTTTAGGAAAAGAGGAAAGTTGAGTCCAAGGTACATTGGACCGTTTAAGATTTTAGATCGTGTGGGTGAAGTAGCTTATAAGCTGGATCTACCCGACGAGTTAGAGGGAATTCATTCAACCTTCCATGTTTCTCACTTGAGGAAATGTCTAGCTGATGACACGTCTCAGGTGCCGTTAATGGACATTGAGGTGGATGAACAGCTGAACTATATTGAGCAACCGATAGAGATTGTTGATCGCAAAGATAAGCAGCTTCGTCACAAGGTTATACCTTTGGTGAAAGTGATATGGAAACATTGCAAGGGATCAGATGCTACTTGGGAAGTTGAGGAGGAGATGCGCAAGTTTTACCCTAATATGTTTAAGTAGATAGTTAGGTTTCGGGGACGAAACCTCTTTAAGGAGGCAAGACTTGAAACATCCTAAAATATTCTAGTAGTAAATAATGAAAATCGCGTTTAGTTATCGTGAATTAGTGGTTAATTAATATTAAACAAGAAAGGATCATGGACTTGGATTAAAGGGGTAATGGGCCTTAGGTCCATGGGCTTTAAGGGATATAAATACCCCCTTAAACCATCCTAAAACCATAAATCCTCATTTCCATCTTTCCATAATCTTTACACACACATACACCTACACATATACACGGCCGAGAGAGAGAGTGAGATCCAAGGTCGAGCGTACGTGATTCTTGAAAGATTCTTCAATACACAAGATAAATACAAGATCTAACGTTCATAACTAAGCCAACAAACCCGAAAAAAGGTATGTTTTGATCTTAAAGTCTACGTTTTTATTTACATTTAACCTTGAAACTTAGAACGATAATAGATCGGGTGTAAATGAAACGTAAAGTTGTAAACTTGATGCTGAAACGAACTTAAAGGTCTTGTAAATAGGTGCGGCTCGTTTAAAATAAACCTTAGACCTAGTATTAAACGTTTTAAGCCTAAAGGTCCAAACTTTATGCTTTTCCGGGCCGAGTTTTGCTCAAAAAAGATCTTAGGAATGCTCTCGGGTTTGGTCAGTATCATATCCAAGGATTTCACGACGAAACGAATATGATTAAGGAGTTTAGAGCGAACCGTAGCAGCAGCTGGTAACTTCGCCTGCAGCTAAGTTCGCTGCAGGTAAGTTCGCCGGACACCAAGTTCGCTGGACACTAAGTTCGCCGGACTCCAAGTTCGCTGAATGTTAAGTTCGCTTGACTTAGGTTCGCTTAAGTTAAGTTCGCCTAACACGTATGTTCGCTTACATTTAAGGTAACGAATCGGATAGCAAATCAGACTTAATTCGTTATGAGGAATGAGTTAACGTATTAGAAAATAAATTAAAACCCTAATGAAAAATGTGTTAAGACAGTTAATGTAAATAAAATTTTTTCAAGCTGACCTGGCAGCTTAACCCTAGCCAGGGGCTCTGCCCCTTGGACCCCGCAAGTGGCTGCCGCCCCTAAAACCCCGCTGCCAGGGGCGCTGCCCCCGGAACCCCGTTAGTTATAGGTAATAATTGAACTAGAAAGACGATATGGGTAGTGATAGTTAAATTGATAAGTGTAATTGTTAAACAGTTAGTCGTGCACAACTCGAGAAAGGGATTACTATAAACGGTGAACGTAACCGCATTCAGACGAATTTCTAGCCCCACTTCCTTGTTATGTTTTCAGGGTTGAGTGCATATTCGATGTGATAGTTAATACACTTACCTTAAGTGGTAAGTGTGTGCCCTGTATGAATTATGTATGATGATTGCTTGACGGTGCATGAACGATATTCGGATATTGCATGGATCGTCATGTGATAGTTAATGATATGATTGATATATATGATGTATGAATGTTGTATGTACGAATATATATGATGTATAGATGAGGTATGAATGATTAAGTATGATGTAAGTATGATATGTTGTTGGTACGTGAACGCTCTTCGAAGATTGCACGTATTGTCAAGGAAAGTACGTAAAGGACATGTATGTTATAGTAGTACGAAACGGAGGGTGACCGGACTCTAATAATATCCGAGGACGGAGGGTTACCGGACCCGAGGACGGAGGGTTACCGAACCCTAATAATATCTGAGGACGGAGGGTGACCGGACCCTAATAATATCCGAGGACGAAGCGTGACCGGACCCTAATAATATCCGAGGACGGAGGGTGACCGGACCCTAATAATATCCGAGGTATGTAGGGCGAAATGCTCTTTATAATGTAAGGTTAGTTACGTGCGTATTGTGTATGTTAAAAAAAGAAAGTACGAAAGAATGATAGCATGTGTATGGATGAACGAAGCACTGGTTATGTACGTAATGCGTACATTCGGGCACGTATACGTGTATGAAAAGTAAATTATGTGATTAACTAGAAGTTACTCAGCGTAGCTGACTTTTAGTATGCACACAGGTGAGTAGGATGAGGCAGCTGGCTTGAAGGGAGACACATGGCAGTTAAATAAAGAAGCTGGCATCTGAAGATTTACTTGTTAATGTTGAACTAAAAGACATGTTTTAAGCTATGTTTTAAAGAAAAGTTATGAATGTTTGTAATGACTGTTGATGTTTTATGTTATTCCGCGAAAGTTTTTAATTAACTCTGATATTTAGAACTGCGTTTATGAGTAAATCCAACGTCCAAAGTATGGCACCGGTAACGGGGCCTGACAGAAATGCATACTATATCCGCACCCTACGGGTAGGATCGGGCACGGGTTTGGGTATTAAAAACCCGGATATAGAAAAAACTAGTTCTGGGTTTTTTTCAGATTCGGTTTCAAGTATAGATTTTTTTTTGCACCTCTGTTTGTAAGTCACCCATTTAACCATTCAATATGTGTGTTTGAGGCTAAAAATGAACACTAGGACTTTATTTTATATATATATATATATATATATATATATATATATATATATATATATATATATATATATATATTTATACTAGTAAAAACCCGCGCGATGCGGCGGCGTCGACAATTTATAACACACTACTCACATACTGTTAGTTTATAAATTCCCTCGTGATATATTGTATTATTATACTTCTATAAGTTTCTTATTCATATCATCGATGCGGTCTATCCATAGAATTATCATTACAAATCTAAATCAAATAATAACGAACACAAATAACAATTTGGTTTAATTATTTAGACTTAGTGGACCATTGTGCAAGTCAAACATTTAATTTTTTAAAATGTTACTGAAATTTGAAAATAACTCGGGGGCTAACCTCAAAACTTAAACATAAAGCACAAACAACTGAACAAGCAAAGTTCATTGTTAAAGTTAAATTAACCGAGCACAAGTCCAACTACACCCATTTGGAGTCACAAGATTCATTCCTCTGTTTGCAATAGAAACTTCAACTAAATAATTAAAAAAAATAGAGAATCTTGTTCATGTAATCAATCATAATAACACCACTGGCAAGTTTCAACACATGTTCATAACCACCATAAACAATACTAAAACTTATACAATCATAAAACTTCAAAATGTAAGTTTTTAAAACTTACAGCATTACAGTGCTATATTGTTGGCTCAGTGGATCACCAATTTTAATCAAATGAACACCCGATGTCGCGTGGATAAAAGCTGGATTAGATGGGCCGGTGGACCAAGAAGCCAAGTTAATTGAGATGAACCAGATAACAAAATAAGAATGTTATTCTGAAGTCTGTGCAGCTGCAGCTATGTAGTCTCCTGTAGCAATGTTACCAGCAGAACTCATTTATTCAAGTAGCAGCAGCTCCTTCAGCGTGGTAATCCCTAAAAGGAAAAAATTGTCAAACCCTTTTATATAGTATCAAACAAAGAAAAAGTCAAATAGTCAACACAGATTTAGTTTTAAATCGTCAACGATTCCAGGGCTGGAAATTGTGCGACAATTTACTATCTAATTCCGGTATATGAAAGTACCACTACTAATCAAGTTAAAAGGGCCAGTTTGGTTTGTGATAAGACATGTTAAGACCTGACCGCATTATTATTATTATTATTATTATTATTATTATTATTATTATTACTACTAAAAGTTAATTAATTTAAAATGTTTCAAAGTATTATTAGTTAGCATGTTATTAAAGCGTAAAATCTTTGAGAAGTTTAAAGGTGTACCAAGAGAAGCTTGGACCAAAATAATCTGGCAAAGTGTCCCCATGAGTAAATTAGTCTAATCTGTATAATAAATCAATAATAAAAAAATGAAGTCATAAAATCAAGAATAATACAAAAAAATTACAATCTTTAAATCAAAAAACACAAAAACATGTTACATTCCAAACTGTTACTTATTCTCAAGATAAAAATAAAAAAGAAGAAACACCTTTTCGTCATTTTGATTTGAGTCGAAATGACTACGAAAAACCTAATACGGGTCACAACGGGTTACTTTAACCGAGTCAAGTCCAAGCTTGAAAAATACTTAAAGAGTAGAGCTCAAGCCTTAGACATAGAGGTCAAGGCGAATTGAGCTCGAGCACGACTCGTTACTATACTACACATTTAGCGACACAAGAAATAATAACGCCAATAGAAGGCACAAATGAATTCAGCTTAAACCTTGTTCAAATGCAGCTCTAACAACAATGATGCGTGCAGTTCCATTGATATTGTACACGTGCACATTGGAACCAAAACCACCAACACAATAAATCTGAAACATTTAAGAAGCTAATCATTACTATATTAGTATAATATATAACAAAATGAAACAAATGCTAGCTATCAACTATCTAATCTAACACTAACATAAGTTAGTTTCTTCTTTCTTCTTAAAACTAACTATAAGCCATACTCTAACAAGTAAATTCCGATAATATCGCAGATTCCATCACTACAAGCCCAAGGTTTCACACCAATTCCACATCTACAAAAACTGAGGTTTCGTAGATTTAGTTATCATGTAATGATTTCATCAGTTACAATCTGCTGAAATTCTGCCTCGCCACACCGCAAAACAACATGAAAACAATCAAATTAAGAGGTAAGGACCATAAGGTTATACATAATTAGTTGAGTAAAACATACATGTTATCGAGATGACCCAAGAAGAGGATTGAAATAGGGTTTTACAGGTCCACCTCGAGCAAAGGTTCCTCGAACAAATACACCAGCTTTAAAAAAATAAATTTGAAAAAAAAGTGAAAAAGAAATAAACATCTATGGAAACATCATGAAAACAAGATGAGATCGGTACCGAAAATCCCGATCTTGAAAATCGTAAATTCTTGGGTCCGGTAACGATATCATACTGATTCCGAAATTCAAATTTTGGTGCAGATTCAATACATCGATACTGGTACCAATCGGTGCCGATACCGAATTTGCTCATCCTTGCAACAAATTTAGATAATTCTCTTTTAGAGCCAAGTTACATGGCATAATGCAATAATAAAACTGAAACTGAAACACAAAAATAATTAAACTCAATGTAAATGATACACCACAATCAAAGTAAATAACCGAATCCAACCTGTTAATGTTCCATTGAGAGATCATCCATGCATTGAATTAAAAAAGCCAAGTTCCCTTCCATGAAAGGACTTGTTGATAATTGAATCCTATCATAATCGGACCACATATGAAGAGATATAATTACAAATCGATTATATAAAGTGACAATAGTGCAAAATGGTTATATAAAACCTGGATCGCAAGTGAATCGATTTCCAGTTCAGTTCAGTCATAAATGCATTAACAAAAGCTATAAGCTTTGCTAAAAAAGCTAGGCCAAACACCCCCTAATTCTCTCCTCCTGTAAGATGTGTAAATTCCTAATACATGAACATTATACCTTCATTTCTTTCATTTCAATATGTTAACCATTCTTTTAGATAAAATAAATTGGTCATATACGAAATCCATGACCAATTTAACCCAAGTTTGTTTCGAATTTAAGTAATTTAAAGTTTAAACTCATATATATGTAACAAAAATATTAAAGCGTCAATTAAACTTTTTAAACAATTAATTATATGAAGATAATGTAGGTGACAGAACAGAGTTCCATAGCTTCAAACAAATTCAGAAAGATTAAAAAATAATCAATCTGATAAACAAGTTCGATACCGTTACTATATGCTCCTGTCTGAACCGAATAGAGATAGAAACTCAAATATTCAATTATTCGAAAGCAAATTCACACACACAAAAACAAATAATAATAATAATAATAATTAACAAACTAAAGCAAAATAAATGTCCGATACAAATTGAGAGAAAACTTATGGTAATAATACAGATGATCTCCTCAAAGTGTATCGATAGCTTTAGATATCGTCTCTAAGATATCTCCTCTGATAGAATTTATTCCCACAACCTAAAGCAAAAAAAAAGGACTAAACTTGAAAACCATATTAAATAAACCATAAAAATGGTATTACTTTTCTCCAATGAATTCATTCATTGGGTACCTGAACCGGAATTAGAGGCTCGAGCATCCTAGCTCCCGTCAAAATTTCTTACCGGCGACATACCATAATCTCCCTTACACTTTTGCCTCTTCTACTACCAAGTCGAGCAACCGTGATGAAAGAACCTCATATAAATCCATGTTATGGTGGATCTGGAATCATCGATAGTAGAAATCGTATTTGAAAAACAACATTTAAGAAATCAAGCGAAGTTGAAATCAAACCTTAAATCAGAAGCTTTATGTCGAACCTTTAACGATGAAACTTTTCTTGAGGTTTGAATTTCAATGATTTGCTTTGATTTAGGTGAAGCAGATCTAGGTTATTTGAATTTTGAACCCCTCACCAGATACAATAATAAATAAGCGGGATATGTTGGTTTTGACAATGGTGCATTACAAAGTTGTATATTGTGTATTAAAATCAGTAAAACTCTTATTTTTAAAAGTTTTTATTAAAAGACTATTTTGTCCTTCCTATATGTATTATAAGATAATATGGCCATTATGTTAAAATGGTTATAAAAAATGGCATATCAAGTCCCTTCCCATGTCATTGTTAAAAATGCAGTTTTTTACATCTATTAATAGATGTAGATGGAAAAATTATTTACTAATTTGATGTACTTTCAAAAATATTTACTAATTTAGTGTAGTTTGAAATTATGCTTATCCCTCTCCTAATCTTATTTGGTTAAAGTCATAAAACCTGATTCATTAATTTTAAAATTATAGGTGTTGCTATATACCGACTATTAATTTAAATTATAAATATTGAATTAATAGAAAACTAATCCGTTTCGACAAAAAACATAATTAAAACTAATTAAGAGTGTATATATATTTGACTTATTTATGCAAGAATACATTATTAATTAAACATGTGTAACACTATTATAAATTCTAAATTATGTTTCTTATTTCCGATAAATGTTTTAGTAGCAATGAGAAGCAAACAATTAAAGTTTTTACCAATCTTTTGTTATACTTGATCTTTTTAGACTGACAATTATTTTACATTGCGTTAATTTAATTTTGAGCATATAAGATTGTTTGCGACTTCATGTTAATTTATTTTTTAACATAATCATAAACATTGCTTTTTATAGTTGTCTCTTTTTAAAATCGTTGCGTATAAACAGAGAGTCTACTTCTTATATATAACCTTAGGTTTGATACTGTGATGAACTAAACCGATACCTTCTGAACGTCTTTATGGGACATAAATATTATCGAAATGGGTACCTATATTTGTTTTTATGGTTTCGGTCGATTTAAAACAAGCGCAAATATCATCTTGGTTGTATCTTGACTCCTTATGGGTCTTCTCTTTCAGTTTTATATCGAGTGTCACTATTATAACAAACCGAACTGATACTAAGACTTTATATTTTGGGTTTTTTTTCTTTCGGTTGGTATATACCAACCCAATTTCCGTCACATAACTCGTGAAATCCCACTATTATACACACACACACTAGTAGGAGTGCACGTGCGTTGCGGCGGGGATACAATGGGGGGTTCAATTGCTATGACTTTGGTTTTCAATGCAGCGGCGATGCAACGATGATTTGGTTGATAACTATTTAGTTCGGTATGGTACCATAGCAATAGATTTATTGTTTACATTATTTCCTTGAAAGCAAACACTAAATTTTGACATATGTTAATTATATTTGTTGTCATACGGGGTGTTGCAATTGATAGAGGATGTTTATCTTTCTCAAATATGAATTATAGTTAATGTAACAATTTAATCATAAGTCACAACTCATGTTAGGTAATAAAGTGAATAGATCTTGATCAATATTGTGAAACTTTGTTTTTAACAAAAAGGTATAAGAGAAAACAACACCGAATGCCAACTTTCTATCATAAACCAATAACAATGTCAAATATTTAGTTACCAACTTCTTTAAGATGTCAAAAGCAACACCTAATGTCCTTTTCGTATTAACATACAAAACACAAAACTACCAGTCAACGTTTAACATTGGTTTCTTCTTTCATTATCATCAGTTTAACATTGGTTTCTTTCATTATCATCAGTATATCACCAGTATGCTGCGGGGTCAATAATTTGCAACGGGGTACTCAATTTTTTTTTTTTGGTTTTTGTTATTTGTATAATACTAGTTGGTTAACCCGCCGCCGCGTTGCAGCGGGTCAATGTAAGTTATTTGTTTTCCTTTCTTATGAAGGTTAGCAACAATTTCTTTTTCTTTTTTGGTTGCATATGAAGTCGGTTGCTTATGAAGCAATTAGCATCTAGACACATAATGCCCGTGTGTATGTGTATATAATTAACATTTATGTGTTGTAGTTACATAGATCTGCTTAACTAAAATTAAATTTCAAATGGTACTAGTTAAACTACAATTCAAAAAAAAAATATACAGGTTTGGTAAGGACCCAAATTACCCTTTTTCTTTTGGTGTTTACAAAGTATATGCAAGGACTTTTCATGTCTTCCATACGTGTCAAGTCTTTTGACAAAACTATAGCAGTTATCCTGCCAAAATTATAGGGCTTTTTGTTTGATGTCTTGGGTTGTGTTGTTCCCAAAAAGGAAGTTTAGCCATGTTCTTCATTCCATTTAATTGCCTTTGATCACGGGTCTGCCATTTAATGTGAGTGCATGTATGTCATAAGCTGCTTATCGTTAGAGCTTATGGTTAAAGTGTTAAATTCAAGAACAAAAATTACCAATTAGATGTAGACCTATGAAAACACATCTTCAAGCATACATATTTACACCATAGTTTTAATGAGCCTACAGTAGACAACAAATTTCGTTAGTAGGCGATATGAACTATTTTTGAAGTGTTTTTTGTAATGTTGATAGTTACCTATGAGTGAGTATTTCCCATGATCTCAGGCGTTTTTCTAGCAGCTCATGAGTGGTAAAATCATAGTAGCTCAAAATCATAGTAGCATTTAGAAATGGTATCATCATATAGGGGTTTGAATATTGGCCAGCTTCAAGCCGATTACTGTTGAAGCTTCTTGAGACCAACATTGATCTTCTTGATTGAATTGTCACGTTGTACCATGATCGAACTATGATCATTGACTCAAAGTGCGATCACCCTGTAGACCACATATAAAATATGTAGGTCAAACTATTTTCTTTCACGGACTTAAAGAAAGTGCTCATTTACTGGCAGCAACAACAAATCAAATTTCTGTTGAGGAAATACACACAGATGACTATCTAAAGGCTACATCCTAATGTCAATTGACCTGTTTCCTTAGAAATGGATGCAGTTGACTTTTTAAAATCTAAATCACAAAATAAATTGATGTTATTTATTAAAAATAAAACCCTTTTTTATTAACATTTAACACAACCCAAACTACATCTGGATAATGGGTAAACGAGCAACAAGCTGCGCCGCTATCCCCTTAAAATAAATTAATCCAATCGACTACTCGATTTCATCATATTGACTGAAAGACACTTTCTATAATGTTTTCTTTTCTTTTTTTTTTTGACATGTGTAATTTTCTATAATGTCCTTTCTACTTGTAATTTTTTTCAGTAACAAAGAAAATGGGAAGAAATCATGAGACGCATCTTTTCGGCCACCATATTACGAAGCAGTCTCCCAAACTCGTCACAAATGTGTTTTAAGCTGCTCCATGATAATCAGTTCAGAACGCTTCCATGGTTTTGGTTTTATTATTATTTTTAATAGATTCTGCATTAAAAAGGAAACCAAAGTACCACCTAATTAAACAAAATCCGACATTATGTACCTACAAACAGGATCAAACACTTTAAACACGTGGGTGTGTGTCCCAAGAAAACTTGACTCACCATATAGCTATACCTATTTGAAACCACTTCCACGATTAACACATGAAGAACCAAACTTACAAACCAAGAAAAGTACTCATACGGTTAGGGCTAAAATAACATAATAGAAAAACACGTATCTTGAAATTAATTTTAGCCGAAGGAATCAAATCACAAACTACTAAAATAGCCACAACGAAATCAAAATAAACTCAACCCATTCATAAAATCCCCCACAATCTATTTCAAAATTAATATAGTCCTAAACATAAATCAACCCAAAAATAGGAACCATATCAACTTAAGAAAAACAATCCGACTCCATACCTGCTACGAAAACATTCAACAGATACTTTCGAGCTTGATTTGCAGCACCTAACAAAACATACGCGGATAAAAAAATTTAGAAGGGAGAATCGAACACACCTAAAGTGAAAGGATTCGAAATAATTACCGATAGTGAAGGCACAGTTAACGATTGATAAATCCATAGCCATGCAAACCAAGTAAGACACGGCAACAGCCGGGCATAACACAAAATCTGCATTTGCAGAAAACTGTTTAAACAACGATTAAGAAAAGAAATAGAAAGATTGTGTTGTATACCTATTTTCTGAGTCACGATCGCAACAGGAAGCCAACAAAAGTGCATGCAGGGATGAAGTTTTACAGCAATTTGAAACCAAGAAGAACTGGTTTCAATCTTCGTTGATGTCGTTGAGGTAGAGTGAATCAAAGAGTGTGTTGAAAATAAGGTCATACGGGTTAATGAGGAGGTGTGACAGATGGAAGTAAAGAGGGACACGTGTTGTATTATGAAATAGATCAAGAAGATAAGTCTGATGACAAAGCTGTATAAACAAATATAAGAGACAGAGATAGTGGGCTACAACTACTAAAGCAATGAGCACAACTACTGATGCAGACTTTTAGACGAAATTGTTAATATATAAATTTTACAAAATTTTGAAATTAAAGTTTTAGCTTTTATGTTATAAACTTATTTGATAATTTTGATGGTTTAAAAATAGTATTTCTCATTTGTATTTTTATGTACTCAGTCAAACCTTGCATTTGGCTCTAAAAACAGGATTGTAAGATTATAGATAACATTCAAACATATTTTAAATGAATGTATATACCTATTTTCACTTCTTGCTTAATGCCTACAAATGATCTAGCAACCTATGAAACCAAAGCGTGCAATCAAGCATGAATCAAGATAAAAGATTAAAAGGAACCTGTCTACACACCCAACACCTAAAGTCAATAAGTATATCAAAGCAATTGCTTAACTTCACTAATACTCCTAAAGTGTGACATTAATGCCAGAAAAGAAACTATACACACCATTATTAATCATTAAAGTTGACTTTCATCTTACACAAATCAATCCCTCCAACATCATCATCAAAATAATAAAAAAAAATGTGTGTTTGGTATTAGCTTTCAGTCATCATCTTGGTTTCCACTGAATCCAGGAACAGTATTCTGCATTTTGAAACTTTAATATCTGGAATTTGGTCAATCACTTCAAACTTTATTTAGTGTCATTTTCCGCATACGAATTCTCGGTCTGAGATATTGGTTCTGTCGCATTAGTTTGGCTCCTACGACATCTTCAACCCTGTGGTCATATCACTTTTAGTACCGATAAACAAGAACTGCTTATTGTTGTTAACATAAACCTTTGCGTAATCCATTATTAATTTATATATATGTTTTTTGAAAGAAACGTTGAAAATGTGGTTGGGTTCATCCCAACCTCTTTTGACCCACAGAATCGCTTATCGTTGCATAGATATAACCCCTGTAACCGTAATCAACCTGTTGTTTACAAATATTTTTTTTGAATAGATGAAAATGTGAATCGAGTCAACCCGACTATAGTTGTATGCCAAGTTTGGTCCAAGTTGGGTATCTTTCACATTTAATATATCAAGGAATCTAACTCGCTTACGTATTCGCTTGTTTTTCTTACATGTTGAATAATATTTGATCGATTTTTAGCCGCAACACAATATTATTCTTGAAAGTGGATTATAGGATCAAGAAATACATTTCTTATTGCCAGCTTGGCAATAATTTAACATGAGTTAACTTAAGAGAATGTGACACGCGTATTCATTACCTGGACCATGATAGCATTGAACCAACGAAACCCTGTCCAAGCATCTCTCCATGTTGCCGCCAATTCATCATTTCGTCAATTGCGTTTCTCAATAATTTGTTTAAAAACACAAGTGGTTTCCCGTCTGCAACTTTGTTAGCCCTTATATGATCAAAATTAGGGGTGCCATAACTAATAGTGTAAAAGAAAATTTATCCAAATTAATTGTAAAAACCAGAAGCACAAATTAAGGCATTAATTAAACATGTGTGTGTGTGCGCGCGTGCGTATTTGTATGTAATAAAAACTGACCTGTCAGATAAGGGAAGCATACGGAGTTGTATGTTTTTTTTATCTCTTTCAGTATCTTTGATGCACTTGTAGAAGTATCTTGAAAATAAGCAACCAAATGTCCATACAAATGCAAACAAATAGTATTAGAAACTTATAAATATAATAACAAAAAATAGTACATCACTCCCTTTTAAGTATAGCGATAACATCGTTGTTGCAGGCTTTAGAAATGATGAAGGACCGATATATGGTTTCTCAATATTTCGCCACCCATTCCTAAAATATGTATTAATCAAGACCACATATACACAAATAGATTAAAAAATAGCTAAAAAAATAAAAAAGATAACCTCACCCTTTTATTAATAACTAATAAACACATCGAGCTCAAGCTTGAAAAGGCTACTCATGAATTAAGCTCGAGCTTTAGAAAAAAAAAACTTAAAACAAGTCACGCATGAGGTCTCGTAAGTTAAATGAGTGGACCTCGAGCATGGGCTCAGCTCGAGTCATTTGTACTGATAGCCGACAGTTTCACCCACGCTCATGGTTCTCAAAAGTTCTCAATTTCAAAGTGTTTTAATCTTGTGCCATACAACTCGCAGAACAAAGATGGTCTGGTCTGCAAAATAAACTTCACCCGCGAATCAGACATAATATGCAGAAGATACCCGATGCGCGGAACAATGGAACATACCTGACCTATAAATGAATCTGACCCGCAAAACAAATCTTACACGCAGAACAGATTTCTAAAAAACAGGTAACATCCTGTATGTATTTGATTTCCCTTGAACATTTGCCTTAAATGTAAAACTCTCATCAAAACTATGAAAATGCAATAGATTTTTAGGTTTAAGGTGGCTCACAAAAATTATACTTGAAGAAGATGACATTTTAGACTTTGAAGAATTAGTCAAGCTCCAACATACTAGTCAACATGAATATGCATACTGTCAAAATGAATATTAAATTTCTGATTCAATTTTATTCAATAGCGTAGACAGAAGCAATTTCTAACTTCAAATTGAAACTAAGGCTTTTTTATGCAAAACAACATCAACAATGAATCATGACATCATAGGTTTATTTCTTAATATTAATAAAATCTACAAAATCTTTTAGCAAAATTTTTTTTAATAGATACAATCATAGATTACATAATTTCTAATACATAATTTCTAAATTCTGCAATATTGAAACCCTTTTTATTCATTAATAATACATGTTTGCATAATTTGTTATCTCGTCATGTTGAGCATGCGACAGTTGTAGATTTGAGAAATGTGACAATCTTGAGCTACATGGTGGGAGGGGGGGGGGGGGGTTCAAATCGAATAAAAGCACCCTTGTTTCCATCTGCATCACACAAAAATCGAATAAAAGACCTACACCACGTTTGCTCGGTCCTCTAACCGGATTAGGTTGAGGATCACTCCATAATATATCACACATCAACCTTGAAACAAAAGTAATTAACAAAATCAAATTTTAATACCAAACAAAAAACACAAAGTAGACAAAATACCTTCCTCTGTGGGCTTGCAAACCCGATCAATTGATCTAATGTCAAAGAGCTTTACTCCATCAGGTCTAGAAAGTTCACCATGAACAATAAATATCTTCTTATTTATAACATGAGCCAACGGTAAATAACATAAAACTTATGTAAATAGCTCCACAAATTATCACTCAATTTAGACCGCACCTCACCCTCAAACCTGTAAGTCTTGTTCGTGCTTTTACTCTCATGATTACCACGCGAAGGATGTATAGCTAGAACAAATCAAGAAAATAAACCAGATAATTAAATTGGCAAAATTGTAAACACCTAAAGAGTAAAGACAGAAAATGATGTAGCCATGTTACCTGATGGAGATATACACTTGAATGCAAACAATGTTTGTATCACCTCCAACAAAGTCACCATTAGACAAATAGATATTTTCTTCTGAAGGAAGACCATTGAGCTCAAATATATTTAAAAGATCATTAAATTGCGTCCATACAAAGTCAATTAATAGAAAACAATACAAAAAAAGTTTTAATCTTAGACCGTGCACATCACCACAAACGGTGTGCTTTTCATCTGGAACATTTATGTCAACCAGAGATATCAAGTCCATACATTTAACAAAATAATGAAATATAGGAAATTTACATATATTATTCATTACAAACAAAAGACATAAGACAATACCGGTAAAAGTAAACATAATCCTAACCATCCAACCGTAATGTACAACATTTAGACAGTAATACAATATGCAGACTCTGTCTAATGAGACACAATACACTTTATTACTTTAATAAGAAGCACAACTGCCCAAAAGCCAAAGTTAATGTTAAAATACCCAATGAAAACACAATGCATAAGGCAACACCAAACTTGCAAGCAGAAACAAAAATTAGTTAGGTGAAACTCCAATGAGAAACCTACTAACACCAACCCTAAAAGTCAAACTAAAATTGAAGATAAGAAAATATTTGCATAAGGTATCTTTGTTTTCTCTTACTCCATGACAACCTAATTTGATTCTAAATAATCAAAATCCTTTTAAACGTAATTAGTTAAATTTGACTATTTAATTAATAGTTTTGCAAATATAATCAGTGTAATGAACATCCAAAAACCCCAAGGATCGACAGTTAAACCGTAACTAAATTATTATAGCAACTGAATAACAAATTAATGAAAATCAACTCACGTATTTGTGGGTTCCGATGCGGAAGTGAATGCCGAAGATGAATATGAGAAAGACGAAAGAAGAGTGGTGGGGATTTCTTGTCAAAGAATCACATGGAGCATCATAGAAATTACCTCCGCTAATAGAAGATCAAACACAAGACCATCGATTTCTTGATACATATGAGCGGAAATTTTCATTTTGTATCTTCAATTAAAATCGATTGTAACATTCGTCTAAATAATAGCCTTAGATAGCTGTTATTCATGTTGGAAGATGATCGAATGCAGAGATTAAAGGCCTTTGACCTTAGATTAGATGAGAGGATCTTGTGCTGATTGAAGAAATCAAACCGAGAACAATACTTCTTAACCCTAATAGGGTTTTCAGATAGAACTACAGGGACGACAATTAAACAGCAAGCAAGAGTGATTGGAATAGAAAGGAGGCAGAGATATAGAGTTGCGATAGGTTGTGTTAGGGTTTCGCGATTGAAGGAAGACGAGATGAGGCAAACGATTATGATATAACCCGTTTTGAGATATTCGGATTCATAAACCCATGGATACCCACGAAATCTAAGGATTGAATGAGAAGTCTTCATTCAGAAATCAAGGAATCTGGTGGCTTTAGAGGTGGTGGGGAGCGATGTGAGAGTGACACGTAGGATTTTATGGTAGGTAATTATATATATACCTATATAGGGGATGGATCTTGCGAGAAGTGAATGTATAACTCCATTAATCCCTAATTTCACTCCCTTTCATATGATGTTACATATATATATGTAGGTTGGTTGCATTTATGTCTTAATTACATATTCAAACCAACCTACAAACATATAAATGTACCGAGCGATATTCAAACTATGTACCTACACACATACAAACATCCATACACATATACAAACATACGTACCTACACACATACATATGCACCTACACAACGCACCTACACTTAAGAAATGAAGTGAAATTAAGGATTAATGGAGTTACACCTTCACTTATCGCACTTCGCGCTGTAAAAAGACTCCTGAAATGATCAAATACCTATATATATATATATTACTTATTAAAAATTTTAAATGGACATGATAGTAATTTTGCCATTTTGAGATGCCGTTATAATTAAATTGAGAGACTCCGCTATATTAATTACTCTTCATGACCTGAGACGTTACATTCAATCCTACGGTGACATTCAATTCTCATGCAGCGATGATACACTTCAGCTTCAAGCATCGTTCCCTCTCCTTCTCTCCTTTAATTGGTGTTTATTATACTACAAATTAGCTATAAATTCTGCATCTACATCTACGCCGATAGAAGGTATTTCACTTTTATACATCAATTATCATGTGGTTGTAATATCAGATGCTAGAAATTGAATGCGACATCAACCCCCAGCCTCCGACCATGAATTGCACGTGATTGATTTTTTATAATCTTAACTTCTCTATGTAACTTAGGGTTTCGTACAACAAATCTGAACTATGAGGATGAGGATAGTTGGTTTTCTTTGCTTACGGCTGCTGATCAAATTTGCTTCTGATTATTCAGTGATATGAATAATGGATTAGGGTATAACAGTGCGTGGAAAGTATATTTCTTGAGATCCTTTAAATTAAATTTGTAATTTTGTTTATTTTTTGTTGGTGTGAATAATATAGTTTCTCTGGGGCTGGGTTATAACTAAATCTGCTTCTGAAGAAGGGCATGGTGGTTGGCAGGATGGTGGTGGTTTAATAGAAATCCGTAACTCCATCAAAGAGATATAGTTAATCGAACGAACGTGAACACATGTCTCGTTAGTTCATTGATTGGTGTTTGCCCAATTGTGTCCCTTTTATTATTGTTCATCTATGTTAAGTTAAGTTTGTTCGTATATACTATTAACAAACGAACATGAACACATTCATTTCCTTAATGAACACGAAAAAATAAACCTTATTCTTATAATTGTTCATGCTCGATTGATTGTTCTGTTAAAAATAAACACAAACATCTCCTGTTCGTGTTTGTTCGGACTTTTTCAAGTCAACAATTCATTTAAAGAAACAACCATCGAACTGTTTGTTGTAACGGTTTGGTTTTCTAAAAGTAAGTATTTTATAGCTTCTGTCTTCTTTATGCGCTAATATCCTATTTCATGTTTTACAATTTTCAGATGCTTGAGTTGCCTTTCAAGTTTCCTACGATTTTTTCACAAGCTCCTTTAAGGATGAGATCTAATGTTCTATTATATGGTCCTCCTAGTTGTAGTAAAACGCATATTGTTGGTGCTGCTACTGCGTCGTGTTCATTACGGTTCATAAATCTGTTAAAGGGCCCAAGCTACTGAAAAAATACATTGGTGCTTCTAAGAAAACAGTAAGTAATGTTAATATTACTTATTTACCCCTCTTTGTTACCCTTATTTACATTGCTAATTCAGGCACTAGATATATTTTCAAAAGCAGTTGTGCAGCACTATGTCTTTTTTTTTTTTTAGTTTGACTTCATTGCTCCAAAAAGAGGTCATGATAATACTGGTGTGACATTTTGAGTTGTTATGCAAGTTAGTGTATTATTTTTGACAACTCAATTTGTAGTCTTCATGCTGCTATAATGATGATTGTGTCAAATGTCTATTGAGGCTTTAAGATTTAACTGGAGGATTTGTTTTTGCTGCCACAAGGTTATTAGTTTTTTTATTCTCTTTTTCCTATATCTAGGATCAACTTTTACAAGGCTGACTTTTAAACATCAAATAAGAACTGTTTTGTTCTTAAAAATAATTAATCCTATTAGAAAAACCATTACCCAAAGAAATTAATCTTGATTTTAAAAAAAATGTGCTTTGATTTTAAAATTTTATTTTTATTATCTGGTTCGTAACATTTGAAACTTTTTTTGGATTTATAGTAGACCGATCTAATAGATGCTGCACTGCTGTGACCCGGTGGATTAAATCGCCGACTTTTCTATGATTTTCTGCCAGTTTCCCGAACACGATCTGTTTCTGGCTAAACGGTTTACAGGGTTTGACTTGAAACTGACTCAAACCCGTTTATACCAGATCCAAATCCATGAATTTCGTGTTAGGTTCGTGTCTTGTTAGAAATTCACGCCTCTATTAAAAACGCGTGATCTCATTTTCAGCCTTTTGAATGTGAATTTAGAAGAAATAGCTCAAAAGACGGAATGGTTTAGTGGAGCGAATCTTCAAGCTCTGTTATCAGATGCACAACTGGCATCTGTTCACGATCTTTAAAACATCAAAGAAGCTCACGAGCCTGGAAAAAGGCCACTCATTACTGATACACTCTTGTGGTCCATTTGTGACAATGCCTTCGATTTCAGAAGCTGAAAAATAGAGATTGTTATGGCCAATTTTTGTATGCTAAAAGATCTACTGCTGCACAGGTGTTTCACATACACCCTTTTGAATTCTTTTGGTCAAAAGTGTATTTTTTTTAATTGATATGATCAAGATTTTTTAAATTATCCTCAACAACAATCTTACTCAATAAATCTAACCTATGGCAAAGCTATTTGTAAGGCGGGGGAGGGTGAGATGTCGGCAAGCGTTGTAACAAATCGGATTTTCAAATTAATATTTTTATTTAAAACCCGACTTGTTTTGATGTTCAGGTTATATATATATATATTTTTAAAAGTCGTTCGTATTGAGAAGTTTAATTATTAATATATTATTAATATAATAATAATAATAATAATAATTATTATTATTTATATTTATAATATATAATGATAACTTTCCTATATTAACATTTTCAACCCAAAATATGAAGTTTAACTTCTTTTTGTATCCATCCTTTAACCTTAATGACTGAAAATGAAATTATGTTATAACCCACTTTCAAAATCCGGATAACCAACTCTTTAACCCGACCCAGATTCGATTTCTTGCACCCGATTGTATAATTGATTATCTTCGGCCATAATATTCGCGATATATTTGTTAGGTGATCTCGTAATTATATTATTATTGTTATTATCGGCCTAACCGCCTAACCGACTATCCAAACATGTTAATTAGATAAAGTTTGATCCGTTTTTCCTTAATAAACAAACCGGCATATTATAATCATGTTGAACACGAAATTTGACTAGATAATTCAATTAATTATACATATACGATCCTCTAACCCTAAACTTTCTAAGCCCTATAAATAATTGAATTGATATCGTTGTTACTGGTTTGTTTGTATTTGTTTTTGGCTGCCGGCTGTGCTTCACAATACACTCTCTTCCGTTCATCGTCTCAGGTAACTGAATAGTGTTTGACTATCGTCTTGATGTCCTCTTTGAAAGCCCTAACACCTATTCTATCAACATCAATCGGATTAACCGATTAATGTTGCTAGGGTTTGATTATGAACATTAAGTAGCCTGCGTCTGTTTATATTTATTATATGTTGATCTTGGTTTGCTTTTACTGGTTAGCCCAGTTGGTTAAGACTTTGGATTTGGGATGGCAGGTCGTGGGTTCGACTCCTGCCACCCCGATTTTCTTAGGTAATATTGGTATTTTTCTTTTTAAAGGTTTAATTAAATATAATAATAATAACTATTAAATAAACCATTTTATTAAAAACCGGATATAATACTTGTCTTTCTCGTATCTATCGTCCGTGTATGTACGTATAAGTGTAATTAGTTATGCATATATGTATATATGCGTATATATAATAACACGAAAACTAATATATATTATTTAATATATATATATATATATATATATATATAGGTATATATATCAAGTAAACTTTACTAATAAATATACAAACTAATAATATTTTTAAAGATGTATTTTACTTTTATATTATAATTAAAAAACTAATGTTTTCATAAATATATAAATCAAGTAAACCAATTTTATAAAACTACAAATAATATTTAAGTTATGTTTTCATAAATCAAAATAATCATTTTATTTAATAAATCGTTATATAATATTATATTATTATAATATTTACTTATTAATGATTATCGAGTTGTTGTAATCGATCTTATATCTTTACTTAAGTATATCCGTTACTTTGTTTCTTTTAGGCTTTAACGTTCGGGTGTGACTTTTCCCGTTTTCTCATTATTTTAATCACCTTTGTTCGTCTTTGAGGTGAGTAATCACTCTCCTTTTTACTTATTTTTACCATTTAGTGGACATATTCCTAAATTGTATTTTCTCATATTTACTTATACACAAAACTACAACTACGGTCTTATGTGTTAACAACTTATTCGTTACTTGTTTATGTGCTTTCATGCTTTACGTGAACCGCTATCGGATAGATTCAACATAATCTCAGAATAGTATGATCATACGCTAGTCGTGATGGCTTTGTGCTTATCGACATCTCAGTTATACTTGCTCATTGGTTGATTTGTTATCCTCATATGACTTGTTGCAATTACTTATTTTTTATATGAACATTTAAACTGGTGTGTTGCTCACTCAACCTTGTGTTGACAAAACGATTCTATTTTCAATGCATATGCAGGTTATCGTTTAATGTGAAGTAACTGAACTATAAGATCACTTAAGGATTTATGCTAGAAGAAACTTAATGAGACATACTATTATTGATTAATATATGTACTTCGTTTATTTGATTTTGCATGGATGATTGTTATTTGAAAGTTTATCTAATAGATATCGAAACTTTTAATAATGCATGATAGTAACCTTGAGAGCTGTGAAAATCTGTTCACGTCCCGACATTTCCGCTGTAGGTTAGGGTGTGACAGATTGGTATCAGAGCCGAAGGTTTAAGATAGGTCGTTAGAAATTGCCTTAGACACATGTTTAGGAGCCCTTTGTGTTCAATTTACCTTTATGTGTTCAATTTTAAATTGTTACACCTTTCTTAGATAATTATTTATTATTGTATTATTATGCACACACACAAACTCCGAGGCTATGCCTCAACATTCAAAGAAAACTTTTCAAAATTAGATTGGTTTTACTTATGGAAAATTCCTTAAGAATTCCCACCTGCTATTTTTGCTCGTTCACTTTAGGGCTAGGTTATGTGGCATGTCTTTGTAGTAACTGGGGGGGGGGGGGGGGGAGAATTGTGAGTCGGGCCTTGACAAAACGGTTTCAAGAACCAAAGGTAAGACGTTATTCCTTACCTGGAGGATAACCTAACCACAGTACTCGATCTTATAGGCCAAAGCGGGACACCAATGTCATATGATCGACACCCTAGGCTGTCAACCGTGACCACGTTAGTGGTTTCATTCCTCTAATATTTTTAACTGAATTCACGGTGATTCGTGACTTAAATTCGGTAACTTTCCGAATATGGTTTTACGTTATTTAAATGGTTGGTCAGAAATCCCGACTACCCATTTCTTAACTTGTTTTCGTATTTAATTGGAGTAATCAATGTGGTGATTCACAAGATACTCCGACTACCCATATTTTATTTCTATAGTTCGTTATTTAGTTTGGTCGGTTAAAACGCCATGTAACGCTCATCGGGCCGACAAACTATATTGCATTGATGATTCTTTAATTGCTTCGGACAGTTAAAATGTCATATAACGCTCATGGGCCGTCCAACCCACCTGTTTTACTCGTTATTTAGTTGGTACTATTAAAATACCATGTAACTCTCATGGGCCGTCCAACTACCTTTCTTTTATTTGTTAATTTTGTTGGGCCATTCAAATTGCCATGGAAAGCTCATGGGAGGCCAACATCCACAAGTTATATTCGTTAGTTTATTTTAAACTTAATATCTAAATTTTAAACTGACATTAACTCCTCGTGTAGTCATCACACATTAATCTTATTGACTACATCATTTAACAACTATTTACGCTATGTACCCCCCCCCCCCCATCATACAATCTTTTTACTTTTAACCCTTATGACGTAAATCCCCTTTCTTATTAAGGCAACATTATTATAAGTTATCTTTATAATTAAAAATTTTAGGTTTCTAATGTTTCCTCAACTCACCCTTCATCTTATAAATCTTTATTTTTGGTCCTCGTAGAATGTCTCATCTAAGAACTCACTGTCGTCCTCAACATCAATCGTCTAGTTCTCGTGACCACCGTATGGCTACCTGTATCGCCAAAGAGATAGTTGCTGTGATCCCTAGGATAGTGACCTAAATTCAAAACATCAGTGTAACCGATTCAACTTTTTCCACTAATTCCTCTGTTGGTGACTACAAACCATCTACCTTCACTAATCCCCACAACAAGAAACGTAAGAACCTCGCTGCAACAAAACCTGCCCAACCGCAAGTCTCGTCAAACAAGAAAGCTTACCTCTGTCTTTTCCCATTATGCTCCATTTGTAACCATCATCACTCAGTTAAATCCCTATGCCGCCGTTGCACCCAATGTAACCTTTATGGCCATTTTGATAACACCTGTTGTGTCCCGCCTAATGCACAAGCTATCCTGCAACAACCTAACCCTCATGCTCAACCTGATGTTCCCAATACCCGTGCTTGCTACCATTGTATGAACCTAAATGATCTCCGTAATGTGTGCCCTCAACGTATCCAACACTATCAAACCCCGCAACCGCAAGCTCAAGTTTACCGAACATATTTCCACCAAACAACCTTCTTGCAAACTGTTCAAGCTCATTTTATTCAAGCTACCCCAAATCTATCTACCTCGACCGCTCCAATTCCTATGAATGCAACTGCTCATGGTGCTTCAAGTCAAGTCAAGTCAATTAAGCTACACAAGGACCCCGAAGAGTTTTACTCTTTTCTTTATCTATCTTTATTTCTTTTATCTTTTCTTAATTATGTATTGTAAAGCCTCTTTATAGCTTTGAATTACTTCCCCATTTGAACTATTTATCTCCCAGCTCTTGAATAAAGTTCCTTTTGTTTAAATAGATTGTTATTAAAGCATATATCTATCTTATTTCCTTATACTCATTCACTACAACCCATTCTTACCTATTAATAATTTATCTCTTTTTCCAACTTGAAATATTTATATTTTACGTTTAAAAGACGTCTTAGAAATTTCCTTGCTCTATTAAAATCCACTGAAACTTTTGAAACTGTTTTTATGCATTGGTGACTTTCTAGTGTTATAATTAAAACTGCTTAAAACTTTTGTTTAATCAAAATCATGTTCTTTAAATGTTTTGTAACCCACACAATAGGACGAGTTATGTGGACTATCTGACGATCTAAGTAATTACGGGTCGACACGTAATTACCAAAGTCCTCGCATGTAAATCATAATCCGAATAATTGTGTGTCATAATATAAAATCGTAAGTAGTTGAGATAAATGTGCAAATGTAAAGATGATAAGGACATGGTGGATACGCCGCTGGTACATCCTATATATAAGTGCTCTTATCGGATTTTGTTTTGGAGAGTTGCTTCAGCTATTCAAAGTTCTATTTTATGTATTTTTATAGTATTTCTTAATTTTTGGACGAAATTCCGTAAAGTAGGGGAGATTGTAACAACTCGGGTTTTCGAATTAATATTTTTCTTTAAAACCCGTCTCGTTTCGATGTTCAGGTTATATATTTTTTTAAAAAAAAGCCGTTCTTATTGAGAAGATTACTTATTAATATATTATTAATTATTTATATTTATAATATATAATGATAACTTTCCTATATTGGCATTTTCAACCCAAAATATGAAGTTAACCTCTCTTTGTATACATCCTTTAACCCTAAGGACTGAAAATGAAATTATGTTACAACCCATTTTCAAAATCCGGATAACCAACTCTTTAACCCGACCCAGATTCGATTTCATGCACCCTATTGTATAAATGATTATCCTGGGCCACAATATTCGCGATATATTTGTTAGGTGATCTTGTAATTATATTATTATTGTTATTACCGGCCTAACCAACTATCCAAACATGTTAATTAGATAAATTTTGATCCGTTTTTCCTTAATAAACAAACCGACATATTATAATCATGTTGAACACGAAATTTGACGAGACAATTCAATTAATTATACATATACGATCCTCTAACCCTAACCTTTCAAAGCCCTATAAATAATTGAAATGATATCGTTGTTACTGGTTCATTTGTATTCGTTTTTGGCCGCCGACTATGCTCCACAATACACCCTCTTCCCTTCATCATCTCAGGTAATTGAATAGTGTTTTACGATCGTCGTGATGTCCTCTTTGAAAGCCCTAACAACTATTATATCAACATCAATCGGATTAACCAATTGATGTTGCTAGGTTTTGATTATGAACACTCAGTAGCCTGCATCTATTTATATTTATTTTCTGTTGATCTCAGTTTGCTTGTACTGGTTAGCCCAGTTGGTTAAGACTTTGGATTTGGGATGGCAGGTCGCGGGTTCGAATCCTGCTGTCACACCCTCAAATTCCACTAACGGAGTTTTACCGTCCAAGGGTGTGAACTAACAGGATCGGAATCATTAGGTATATCAAACACCATAATTAAAGTTTTAAAAACAACCAAGACATCAAGGCTTAAGTAAATATGAGGAAGCGTAAACTGTAAGTAAATAGTTGTGTCACACAGGACGACTTAAGGCAACAGTTCATGACAAAATTTAAAAGAAGTTTAAAGTATAAGAGTTCAGTGAATGCGTATCCTATACCGCTTGCCCGCCTCGGCTACCTGAGATAAACATACTAAAAGTGTCAACACAGGGTTGGTGAGTTCACTGGTTTAGGTAAATTAAGCGTCGCTTTTTAGCGATACCAGATAGTGTTATGTCAATATATATATCAATAGGTAGCTAACCTATCAAGCATGTATTACTAAGTGTTCGACTATGATTGCCTTGCCACCATGTCAACCACGACCATGGTAATGTGTTAGCCAAAATTACACCCACTCGACCTACAGTCGAGTTCAGAGTTGGGTGGGGTTTATTAAACCCAGTAGTACTACTCAACACTGACTCGCTATTATCCAATATTAACCAGTTCGATTGTTCAGAAGGACTTAGTTGGTTTGTTGCCACTTAGTCTTACAAGTTATATATAAAGTATAAACAAAATCTAAAGCGCTGGGGTATGTTATCTCCCCCTAATAAAAGCGTTAAAGAGAAAAAATGGGTCGTGAAACTCACTGTTTGCGAAGTTATCAAAAATCCGAGAAAAGCCTGCGTCAAAGGAAATCCTCACTAGTGCTCTAAAAATGAGATTTTTAAGTGTTTTGAACTATGAGTGAGTCACTAGACTCGACACATGAAAACTATACATGAGAGGTTACGTTGGTGAAACAAGTGCAACTCGACAAACACGTTGGTGATAAACTACGGGTGTGATTAAGTATAGTGTTAAGTGTTATTACGATACATTATCTGTAAAACATCTACTGTAACGATTCCGGCAAATTCAGGTATACCCTAGCCGGAATATACCATTTATGTGTTATTTAATACTAAATATATGAATTATAATGTGTTTGTACGAGTATATAAGATTCACAGTACGAATTATACTCGAATGTACAGTTAGTTGTATTGGAATTACGATTAACCGATGAACGGTTATTGAAACCCGAACGAATCGGGGATTACGTCATAGATGAAATATATGATGTTTAGTAAGGTTTACGAAGTATTAAGGCTTCGGGATAAGTGAATTATAGCACAGAAAAAGGATTTCGATTTATTGGTACGTCGGTACGATAAACGAAACCTTTAACATCAAACCAAGCAAGAGAAGATCGATCAAGCCGAAAAAGATGCACAATGACCGACAATATGATGTGTTGAGTCAATAAATGTCATGGTTTAAGTTTTTAAAGATTTTAAATCAGTTTTATATAAATTTTATTTTTAAGCCGAAAAACGATCGTTTTAGCCTCGTTTTAAGCCGAATTAAGTGTTTAACCGAAAAACGAACTGAACCAGATTATCCACAACATTATCCGGATTACACAATCCAAATGTGTGGCCATGGTTGGAGATGTGGGCCCCCCCCACACATACATGGACCGATCGGTCCATGGGTACACACACACACTTCATTTTCTTTTTTCTACATTCCAACTCTCCAAATCCTCTCAACCTTTTACACATTCATCCAACCTCCTTTGATTTACACCAAGAAACCGAGGTAAAGATCGGATTATAGTCGTGTTCATCGTCTTTTCTCTAGTCATTTACAAGAAAATGAGGTTTCAAGTGAAAAATGGGTGAAAACCCGAGATGAAACCGATTCTTGCATGATCAAGTGATGTATACAAGTTATACAAGGGATCTTGGTCCAAGAAAGGAGTTAAAAGAGTCAAAAACGAATTTTTACGGTTAAAATCTTTGTTTTGATGTCTTAACCGAAACTATGAAAGAAATGGCTTGATTGTGGGTATAACTTGCTTGGTGTGGTGTTGTTGTGCTTGTAGGTGTTTTATCTAGTTGCTAGCAAAGGCTAGAAAGCAAGATCTTTGCGATTTAAAGCTAGAAACACAAGGTAGTTCGGTTTTTCGTATGATTTGTAAGATTTGGACAGATTGTGGTAGACTTAGAGTTGAGTCATGAAATTTCACAGAGATGATCTACACATGAAAATATGTGATCTGTAAAAGTTTGGTAATTTTTGAATAAAGGATGAATATTTGGTGAATTTAATGCTCGGTTTTGGCTAAAAATGGTGAAAAATAGCTAAACATCATGAAAAATTCTAGAAAAATTCAGATAAGCGTTTTATAACATATAAAAGTCACACACAAAATTTCAGGTCCATTGGAGAAGTCTAAGTAAGCTTTTCGGTAAAACGAGTTCTAGGGTTTTCTAGCTCGGTTTTGGTGAAAATGGCATGAAAAATGAGTTTTTGGTTCTGTAAAAATTACTGGGAACTATGTGGATGGCAGGAGTCATCCCAGACAAATTTGGGATTTTTCTAAGGTCGTTTGGTATTTTCGACATATTTGGTGTTTAAATGATGTTTAAAAATAGATAAATAAATGTTAAATATAAAAATTAATTCTGGAAATATTTTTATAAAATTCCTTACTGTCAAAAACTGATTTGTGCAAAATTTCAAGATCCGAGACTAAGCGGATATTTATTTGTGCTAAATGGAACTTAAAAACAAACTTTTAAAGCTTAAAACGCGTAAACCGGCAAAGTTCGCCTAAGCGAGCTGACTGGTGTATAAAAACCCTAAAAATAGACTATTTTCATGAAACTGAGTAAATCAAGTAAAAATAAATCATCCGAAAGTAATTCGGATGATTTGGGTAATTTTACCCGATTTAGTCGTTTCCGGTATATTAAAGACGGAAACGGGCCCCGCGGCCAAACGGGGAGTCTAAACCGAGCTCTAATTTCACCACTTTAATTAAAATATCAATAACAACTATTTTCGGGTCGTATGTGGCCAAACTCATTTTTTGAAAACATAAAGACGAATAACCGTGCTAGGCACGCAAAACGAGAAAACAAACTGATGGTAGTTTTGACTAAGAACTCTAAGTGATATCACAATCTAAGTCCTGAGAAGTGTATCGGGGTTAACATTGTCCCCGGATCGTGTACGGTACTGGGTTAACAGTGTCCCCGGACGTACCGGTTAACACGAATTTAAGTTATATTAATAGAAATTGTGTAGTAACGACTTAGGGATCGTATTACAGATCCGAGCCGGTAGCTGTTCACAGTATTACATCTTGCTCACAAAAAGGTGAGTTTTCACGAGCCCCTTTTTATAGAACTGTTTTAAATATTTTCCCGGGGCGGAAAGCATGTTTTTATCAAAGTGTTTAAGTACATGCCGATCGCATGGAAATGAATGTATTTATATAATGTTTATTGTACGGGAATCGTACGGTAATGCATTAAGATGGTAATTGTCTGAGTTGCTAATATTGTAAGGCCCGAAACAGTGTTCTGGGTTAACAGTGTTCCCAGAGGTTATTAAATGTATTTCTGGGTTAACAGTGTCCCAGAGGCTATTAAATATATTTCTGGGTTAACAGTGTCACCAGAGGTTATTAAATGTATTTCTAGGTTAACAGTGTCCCCAGAGGTTATTAAATGTGTTTCTGGGTTAACAGTGTCCCTAGAGGTTATTAAATGTGTTTCTGGGTTAACAGAGTTTTCACTTGTAGGCTCAGCATAATTACATCATTAATTTATGATTATTAAAATGATTCGACATGGGTTATTTAAATTAGTGAAACTCACCAACTATTCGTAGTTGACCCGTTTTCTTTACATGCTTTCTAGGTACACCAAAATTGGAATGAGTGATACGTGCTTGATGATGTGTGCTATTTTGTGGAAGCTTACGGGTCTATATTTTGTTTTAAACATGTTAACGTACTATTGGTAAAACTTATGTGATAACGCCTAGTCGGTAATGAAACTCGGAACAATGTAATACGT
The DNA here is from genome assembly GCF_021521415.1 of Bidens hawaiensis. NCBI lineage: Eukaryota > Viridiplantae > Streptophyta > Magnoliopsida > Asterales > Asteraceae > Bidens > Bidens hawaiensis. The sequence goes on from NW_027497583.1 coordinate 69,901, forward strand.
TTAAATTATTGTAGTGGTGTTTTCTTTATAAACAATGCTGTTGATATCAGATGTGTCTGTTGCATCCCGTGTACGTTTCCGCTGCGGTTACGGGGTGTTACAGAACTTGGTATCAGAGCCATTGGTTATAAAGAATTAGGATGTCTTTAAAAGATACCTAAAATATAACCAGTAGCTCAAGTGTTATAGGATCTGAATATCAACTAATAGTTTATTGTGACGAGGTCTGGATGAACTTGGATGGACAAGTGAGTTATTATGGTCCGGAACATAATAACAGACTTGTCCGCACGAGGGAATTCAGGGGAAGTCACGGGGGACTTTAATAGGTAAAATTGGCAACATATGTGCAAATATATGATAATATTGTATGTGGTCAAGTTGTATAAGTAAGTGTATATTAATTTGATTACGATTTACACTATGGAAAGAACTATATGTTTGTTAACTTGTGTGCAGGTTAGAATGTCAAGAACACCTAGTGCATCGATGGAGGAGGACCCGGAGGAAGCCAACTCCGGGAACTCTGGGAGCCTCCCCGTATCATCCAGCTCTGAGCCTAGCGAGGCTAGTGTTAGGAGCTCTAGCCAGTCCTCCCCTGCCAGGATTGCTAGATCTCCTACCCCACCCGCACCACAGGCCGTCCCTATCCCGCCCGGATTCAGACCCCGCCTCACGGCGCGGATCAGTGTTCCTCAGGTCCCACCTACCTCGCCCCCACCCAGACCTGCTACCCGCAGGGGCGAGTCCTCCCGCTCCCAGCCCGAGCCTGTGACTCCACCTGTGTGGGGTCTCCCTAGGCAGGAGAGGGACGCGGCGGCGTGGCTACGAGAGCTCACCGAACAGGTGAATGAGCACTCCGCCGCCTTGACGGTGGGGGTACAGAGGCGGATGTACCTAGGGGATTGCATACTGGACCACCAGTATGCGATTTCGCAGCTGAAGAGGGAGTGCTCATACTCCCAGTGGATGATCGGCCGGATGGAGACGCGGATCCGGGTTATGCTGGCTGTGATGGTGGTGTTGGTGGGTTTGGTATACCACTGTGTTTAGTTGTGTTAGGATGGGAGTAGACAGGAACCGCTTTTGATACTCTGTGTAAGCAGTTAGTGGTGATGCTAACATAGAGTAAATCTTGGGTAGTTATAATACAACCACTGGCCCTTAGGGGGGGTCTCTTTTGGGGTATATCGTTATAGATACTTTTGGGTATCATTCAAGCACTGACCCATTGTGGGTTATGTCGAGATGATGCCGACATAGGCCCTATGTAGGAAAACTTAACTTATGTAATGATGACAGGAAACGTATGCGAACTGACATGGATGTAATATGTACTAATGTTTATTAATGAATGGAATGTTTGTTGTGTTTTATGATTGGAACTTGTATTAATTATATATATTTTCTTGATGTTGTGTAGAATGGCACCAAAACGTTCAGCCCAATTGTCGGAAGTGGACGTGAGTCGTTTGATTGCTCAACAGTTAGAGGCGGCGATACCGGATATAGTATCGCGCATCGCCGCCAGTATTAACAATTCGACCAATCCAGCCCCTCCGAGCAATCAAACGACCACCAATAATGACGGGGAACAAAATGTTAATCCTCCACAGAATGATAACACGATTCCGAGTAATGACGCACCGCCTAGGGTGGTCGTTACAGACAGTAATGGCCCTATACCTACGGTAGAGACGAACCGTACTGAACTGATTCGTGCATCCAGGGGATGTTCGATCAAAGACTTTATGTTGTGCAAACCTCTAGAGTTTAGCGGGTCTGAAGGACCAAATGGGTTGGTTAAGTGGATGGAGAAAATAGAATCCGTTGTGAATATCAGCAACTGCCCCGAGGATTGTGTTGTTAAGTATGCTACCTGCACATTCACGGACCATGCCTTGACATGGTGGAACACGATAGTGCAGACCCGGGGTCAGGCGGCGACAAACCGCATGACCTGGATAGAGCTCAAGGCTCTTGTACTGGAACATTTCTGCCCGAAAAACGAATTGCAAAAATTAGAAAATGAATTGTGGAACCTGGAGATGCAGGGGGCAGACCATTTGGGTTATACGAACCGGTTTAATGAGTTGTCGCGATTGGTACCATTGTTGGTCACCCCAGAGTCGAAGAGGGTTGAGCGTTATATTTGGGGGCTAACTCCAGTTGTAAGGAGTATAGTCAATTCTGGGGGACACCAGACGTATGAGGGTGCGGTGACGCAAGCTGGTATCGTCACGTATGATTTCGTAAGGAGCGGGTCACTGAAGGTGGCGGGAGAGTCCGCTGGGGGAAAGCGGGGTACACATGACCATAGGATCCAGGAGAAGCAGCAAGGTAAACGTGCTAGGCCCACTGCCCAGAACTACGCCATGACTAGTTCAGGCGGAAGGCAAGAACCGCAGAAGGGAACGTTTCCTAAGTGTTGGAAATGCGGTTACCACCATGGTGGCATGTGCAAAGAAGTGGTGTGCCACCGGTGCGGCAGGATTGGGCACTACGCACCGAGTTGTAGGACAAACCTGAACAACTTGAACCAGCAACCGCAACCTATCCGTGCGCAGCCATTTAGGACTCAATCAGCCCGACAACAAAACCCGCAAGGAAACCAAATGGTGACCACCAGCCGTGCTTGCTATGAATGCGGCAGCACAGATCACTTCAAGAGAAACTGTCCGAAGCTGAACCAGGGAGGGAATGGGCGGCAAACCGCGGGTCAGGCATCGTCGTCCAATCCGGCGCGAGGCCGAGCATTCGTGATGGGGGCGAACGAAGCACGCCAGGACCCCAGCGTAGTGACAGGTACATTCCTCGTCTCTGATCATTACGCTTCTGTATTATTTGATACGGGCGCCGATAGAAGTTTTGTCTCCGTTAGATTCCTGTCGATAGCAAACCTTCCAATTGGTGAAACCATAGAACCTTACACCGTAGAAGTCGCTAACGATAAAACCATGATAGTTAATCAGATAGTTCGGAATTGCCCTTTTATTCTGAACGATCAATCCCTTCCGATTGACTTGTTACCGGTAGAATTGGGTAGTTTTGACGTGATAGTGGGAATGGATTGGTTAGCACGTAACAAAGTAGAAATAAACTGTGAAAAGAAAATCGTCAAGATCCGGGTGTCGGATGACGAAGAGATATTAGTGCAAGGAGAAAAGTCAGGCACCATGATACCATTTATATCCCACCTCAAGGTGTTAAAATACATACGCCAAGGATGCGTGGCGTATCTAGCAAGCTTGACAGCCACTGATTCTGAGGAGAAACGGGTGGATGATATTCCAGTGGTACGCGAATTTCCACAAGTCTTCCCAGAAGAACTTCCTGGATTACCGCCAACCCGACAGGTCGAATTCAGAATCGACTTATTACCTCAAGCTGGCCCTGTTGCTAAGGCGCCCTACCGACTTGCACCATCCGAGATGCAAGAATTATCCAACCAATTGCAGGAATTGTTGGATAAAGGATTTATACGTCCCAGTTATTCCCCGTGGGGTGCACCTGTACTATTCGTGAAAAAGAAGGACGGGAGCCTTAGAATGTGCATTGATTACAGGGAATTGAACAAGTTGACAATCAAAAATAGGTATCCTCTCCCCCGAATTGATGACCTGTTCGACCAACTGCAAGGTGCGAGCTACTTCTCAAAAATTGATCTTAGATCGGGATACCATCAGGTTAGAATTCAGGAGGAGGATATCCCAAAAACCGCATTCCGGACTCGCTACGGCCATTACGAGTTCTTAGTTATGCCTTTCGGGCTAACAAATGCGCCAGCAGTATTCATGGATCTCATGAATCGAGTCTGTAAACCCTACCTCGATAAATTCGTCATCGTGTTTATTGACGATATTTTGATATACTCGAAGAGTAAAGAAGAGCACGAGCAACACTTGAGATTAATTTTAGAGTTTCTAAATCAGGAGAAGTTGTTTGCAAAATTCTCCAAGTGTAACTTCTGGTTACAAGAAGTGCAATTCCTTGGTCACGTTATAAACCATCAAGGAATACACGTTGATCCAAGTAAGGTTGAAGCAGTTAAGAATTGGCAAGCGCCTAAATCGCCAAAGGAAATCCGCCAATTCTTAGGCTTAGCTGGATATTATCGTCGATTTATAGAGAACTTTTCCAGCATTGCCCAACCTTTAACCCTTCTGACCCAAAAAGATCGAAAGTATGAATGGGGTGAAGAGCAGGAAACGGCGTTTCAAACGCTAAAACAAAGATTGTGCCAAGCGCCGATCTTAAGTCTCCCCGACGGAGACGATGGTTTTGTCGTGTATTGTGACGCATCCCGGAAAGGGTTAGGATGCGTGTTGATGCAAAATAATAAGGTCATAGCCTATGCTTCTCGACAGTTAAAAATACACGAGAAAAATTACACTACTCATGACTTAGAACTGGGAGCAGTTATCTTCGCACTTAAAATCTGGAGACATTATCTCTATGGTACAAAGTGCACCATCTTCACCGATCATAAAAGTTTGCAACACATATTCGATCAGAAAGAACTGAATATGAGACAACGAAGATGGGTCGAGTTGTTAAGCGACTATGACTGTGACATCCGTTATCACCCCGGCAAGGCTAACGTCGTAGCTGATGCCCTGAGTAGGAAGGATCGGGTTAAGCCATTGCGAGTGCGAGCACTAGAAATGATAGTCCAGTTGAACCTTTCGGACCAGGTTCGAGTCGCTCAACGCGAGGCGTTGAAAGAGGACCAAATGGAAAAAGAAGGACTTTACGGTAACGAGAAGAATTTCGAACAGCGCGTGGACGAAATTCTCTATTTCAAAAATCGGATTTGGATCCCGACCCTCCATGACCTTCGTGAACTAATCATGGACGAAGCGCATAAATCAAAATATTCCATACATCCGGGATCGGATAAGATGTACAAGGATGTGAAGGAGTTCTACTGGTGGCCGGGTATGAAAAAGGATATAGCCACATACGTCGGCAAGTGTACGACGTGTGCGAGGGTTAAGGCGGAGCACCAGAAACCTTCAGGAATGTTACAACAACCGGAAATTCTTGAATGGAAGTGGGAGCAGATCACGATGGATTTTGTGACACATCTCCCCAAGACGTCCCGAGGACATGATGCAATTTGGGTAGTCGTGGATCGATTAACCAAATCGGCACATTTTATTCCGATTAGAAATAATTATAACACAGAGAGACTTGCGCAGATTTATATAAATGAAATTGTGTCTCGTCATGGTATACCCATCTCGATCATCTCCGATCGGGATAGCCATTTCACCTCCAAACTTTGGCAAGCTGTGCAAGAAGCGCTGGGAACGCGTATTAATCTAAGCACAGCTTACCACCCTCAGACCGATGGTCAGTCTGAGAGGACCATCCAAACCCTGGAGGATTTGCTTCGTGCATGCGTACTGGATTTTAAGGGAAATTGGGATCAACATCTCCCACTCGTTGAATTTTCCTATAATAACAGCTACCATAGCAGTATAAAGGCAGCACCTTACGAAGCATTGTATGGACGGAAGTGCCGATCACCACTCTGCTGGACTGAGGTGGGCGATACATAGGTTATTAGATCAGATCTGGTCCAGGAAACGACCAGCAAAATACTTGAAATTAAGAACAATCTGAAGGCCACACGGGATCGGCAGAAGAGTTATGCCGATACCCGTAGAAAACCGTTATCATTTGAGAAAGGTGATAAAGTGTATTTGAAAGTATCACCTTGGAAAGGAGTAGTCAGATTTGGAAAGGCGGGGAAGTTAGCCCCTAGATACATTGGACCATTCGACATTACTTCAAAAATCGGTCCTGTAGCATACCGATTAGAACTGCCTGATGAACTGAGTGCAGTTCACAACGTGTTTCACATGTCGAACTTGAAAAGGTGTCTGTCGGATGAGACATCGGTGTTACCTTTAGAGGGTGTCCAAATAAATGATAAGCTCAACATTGTAGAGGAACCCATAGAAATAGTGGACGGGAAGATCAAGCAACTTAGACACAATAAGATCTCGTTGGTCAAAGTTAGAAGGAACTCGCAACGAGGCCCAGAATATACATGGGAACGAAAGGACGGATTTCGGAAGAAATACCCCCACCTATTTCCTCAAAAGGAAGTAGTTGACGCGTAAAATTTCGAGGACGAAATTTTTATAACGGGGGGAGAATGTAACGATTCCGGCAAATTCAGGTATACCCTAGCCGGAATATACCATTTATGTGTTATTTAATACTAAATATATGAATTATAATGTGTTTGTACGAGTATATAAGATTCACAGTACGAATTATACTCGAATGTACAGTTAGTTGTATTGGAATTACGAGTAACCGATGAACGGTTATTGAAACCCGAACGAATCGGGGATTACGTCATAGATGAAATATATGATGTTTAGTAAGGTTTACGAAGTATTAAGGCTTCGGGATAAGTGAATTATAGCACAGAAAAAGGATTTCGATTTATTGGTACGTCGGTACGATAAACGAAACCTTTAACATCAAACCAAGCAAGAGAAGATCGATCAAGCCGAAAAAGATGCACAATGACCGACAATATGATGTGTTGAGTCAATAAATGTCATGGTTTAAGTTTTTAAAGATTTTAAATCAGTTTTATATAAATTTTATTTTTCAGCCGAAAAACGATCGTTTTAGCCTCGTTTTAAGCCGAATTAAGTGTTTAACCGAAAAACGAACTGAACCAGATTATCCACAACATTATCCGGATTACACAATCCAAATGTGTGGCTATGGTTGGAGATGTGGGCCCCCCCACACATACATGGACTGATCGGTCCATGGGTACACACACACACACTTCATTTTCTTTTTTCTACATTCCAACTCTCCAAATCCTCTCAACCTTTTACACATTCATCCAACCTCCTTTGATTTACACCAAGAAACCGAGGTAAAGATCGGATTATAGTCGTGTTCATCGTCTTTTCTCTAGTCATTTACAAGAAAATGAGGTTTCAAGTGAAAAATGGGTGAAAACCCGAGATGAAACCGATTCTTGCATGATCAAGTGATGTATACAAGTTATACAAGGGATCTTGGTCCAAGAAAGGAGTTAAAAGAGTCAAAAACGAATTTTTACGGTTAAAATCTTTGTTTTGATGTCTTAACCGAAACTATGAAAGAAATGGCTTGATTGTGGGTATAACTTGCTTGGTGTGGTGTTGTTGTGCTTGTAGGTGTTGTATCTAGTTGCTAGCAAAGGCTAGAAAGCAAGATCTTTGCGATCTAAAGCTAGAAACATAAGGTAGTTCGGTTTTTCGTATGATTTGTAAGATTTGGACAGATTGTGGTAGACTTAGAGTTGAGTCATGAAATTTCACAGAGATGATCTACACATGAAAATATGTGATCTGTGAAATTTTGGTAATTTTTGAATAAAGGATGAATATTTGGTGAATTTAATGCTCGGTTTTGGCTAAAAATGGTGAAAAATAGCTAAACATCATGAAAAATTCTAGAAAAATTCAGATAAGCTTTTTATAACATATAAAAGTCACACACAAAATTTCAGGTCCATTGGAGAAGTCTAAGTAGGCTTTTCGGTAAAACGAGTTCTAGGGTTTTCTAGCTCGGTTTTGGTGAAAATGGCATGAAAAATGAGTTTTTGGTTCTGTAAAAATTACTGGGAACTATGTGGATGGCAGGAGTCATCCCAGACAAATTTGGGATTTTTCTAAGGTCGTTTGGTATTTTCGACATATTTGGTGTTTAAATGATGTTTAAAAATAGATAAATAAATGTTAAATATAAAAATTAATTCTGGAAATATTTTTATAAAATTCCTTACTGTCAAAAACTGATTTGTGCAAAATTTCAAGATCCGAGACTAAGCGGATATTTATTTGTGCTAAATGGAACTTAAAAACAAACTTTTAAAGCTTAAAACGCGTAAACCGGCAAAGTTCGCCTAAGCGAGCTGACTGGTGTATAAAAACCCTAAAAATAGACTATTTTCATGAAACTGAGTAAATCAAGTAAAAATAAATCATCCGAAAGTAATTCGGATGATTTGGGTAATTTTACCCGATTTAGTCGTTTCCGGTATATTAAAGACGGAAACGGGCCCCGCGGCCAAACGGGGAGTCTAAACCGAGCTCTAATTTCACCACTTTAATTAAAATATCAATAACAACTATTTTCGGGTCGTATGTGGCCAAACTCATTTTTTGAAAACATAAAGACGAATAACCGTGCTAGGCACGCAAAACGAGAAAACAAACTGATGGTAGTTTTGACTAAGAACTCTAAGTGATATCACAATCTAAGTCCTGAGAAGTGTATCGGGGTTAACATTGTCCCCGGATCGTGTACGGTACTGGGTTAACAGTGTCCCCGGACGTACCGGTTAACACGAATTTAAGTTATATTAATAGAAATTGTGTAGTAACGACTTAGGGATCGTATTACAGATCCGAGCCGGTAGCTGTTCACAGTATTACATCTTGCTCACAAAAAGGTGAGTTTTCACGAGCCCCTTTTTATAGAACTGTTTTAAATATTTTCCCGGGGCGGAAAGCATGTTTTTATCAAAGTGTTTAAGTACATGCCGATCGCATGGAAATGAATGTATTTATATAATGTTTATTGTACGGGAATCGTACGGTAATGCATTAAGATGGTAATTGTCTGAGTTGCTAATATTGTAAGGCCCGAAACAGTGTTCTGGGTTAACAGTGTTCCCAGAGGTTATTAAATGTATTTCTGGGTTAACAGTGTCCCCAGAGGCTATTAAATATATTTCTGGGTTAACAGTGTCCCCAGAGGTTATTAAATGTATTTCTAGGTTAACAGTGTCCCCAGAGGTTATTAAATGTGTTTCTGGGTTAACAGTGTCCCCAGAGGTTATTAAATGTGTTTCTGGGTTAACAGAGTTTTCACTTGTAGGCTCAGCATAATTACATCATTAATTTATGGTTATTAAAATGATTCGACATGGGTTATTTAAATTAGTGAAACTCACCAACTATTCGTAGTTGACCCGTTTTCTTTACATGCTTTCTAGGTACACCAAAATTGGAATGAGTGATACGTGCTTGATGATGTGTGCTATTTTGTGGAAGCTTACGGGTCTATATTTTGTTTTAAACATGTTAACGTACTATTGGTAAAACTTATGTGATAACGCCTAGTCGGTAATGAAACTCGGAACAATGTAATACGTTTAAATTATTGTAGTGGTGTTTTCTTTATAAACAATGCTGTTGATATCAGATGTGTCTGTTGCATCCCGTGTACGTTTCCGCTGCGGTTACGGGGTGTTACATCTACCACAAGGGCAAATACATCAAACATATTGCAAACATCGATCAAACAATCACTTTTCATGTTTAATTCAAGAATTCAGCAGCTAAGTTACCGAGACAGAATTTAGCACGTCAATATTACTCTATTTAACTAATCATAACATGTAGATAAAATCACCAAAATTTATCACAGAAGAACACGTGAGTTAGGTTTCTAAAAATATTTTTATTATATTTTTATTACATACCGTTTTATCACAAGAATCAAAACAACACAGTAAGTACACAGCAGTCATTATCATACGCAACAAAAGGTTCTATACTATTCCTGTTACATGGTTAATCCAATTAATGCAAGGCCAATTGGGTTAGATTCCACACTCAAATTATTAACTTCCAGAAGCATAATCAACTCAATTGGTCTTGTCGTTTCTGAGATATACTATTTACAACATAACCTATAAGAAGGCTTCCCGAATCAAACTTGCGCAACAGGTTTGTAAATTTATAAAAACTAACTTCCACATATCCAAAAATTACACACTTAGAATCTTTAGAAACTATACTCGACCTACTACATCATAGAATGAATAATCACTTCAAAATCTATCATTAATATCAAGATACAGTTGTTTTAACATGCATTTATGGTTCTGTCCAGCATCAGTTTTCACCAAAATTTATCAAACTACTAACCTATGAAAAATAACTACATACAACACTAACTCATCAATAATCAACAACTTTAGCATCTAGGGTTTATGATTAATATGTTCAATGATGCCAAAAATTGATAGAATTAGTTAGATATAGTGTTTATTTTACCTAGTTAGCACTTTAAACCTTCAACAAGCTTGCAAGGATTATTGTATGTGTGTGTGTGTTGTGTGTTTCGGCCGAACAAGGGGGGGGGGGGGCTGCCGTCACAAGAGGGAGAGGGAGAGAGGGAAAGGGTTAGAGTTTGTGTTATTAAGTTGTTTATATAATAATTAATTATTTCACTTGTTACAACTTGCACCCTCAACTTCTATTTAGTTTAATTCTAGCACAAACTAATATTTTTTATCCATAATATGATGTTATACATGCAAGCACCAAATCTATACTATATAGTAAATAAAGGTTCTTAATGCCACACATGGCATCACATAAGATATCTTCTTACAAAATTTTCCTACCTCTCTCTCTCTTATTAAATACATTTCCCTTTTTATTAATAGTTTTATATTTAATTTTTTTTTTCTTTCTTAATCAAGTTTTTTCTCTTTTTAATAATTATTTTTTAATTTAAGACTTTAATACAAACATAGATATATTATTTAGTTTTACATTTTATTCTTTTTTTCTTTTCAATCTATTATTATTGAGTGAACTGTGGTTTTCGTCCATATGATTTGTCGAAATCTGCAGTTTTAGTCCAATAGTTTTCCATCATCTCTCTCATATTAACTATGTTGATCCTTACAAAATTTTCCATCACCTCTCTCATATTAACTACATTTCTCTTTTTAATATTTCATTTTCAATTTTTAATAACTCCATTCAATTTCAAAAGAATTAATACCATAATAAATATCTTAATTTGTTTAATATAAAATGTTGCGTTAGTTATTAATATTAGATTTTTATAAGTAACCAATACGAAACGGGTGGGTTTCTTTAACCGATTAAAGTATCAAACATTGTTCATGTCAAAACATTTTAAGATTAGAAGGAGTTTTGGTCCACGAGTTGAGTTAAAAAGTTTTCATTTACAACTAAGTTTTTATATAGAAAATAACAAAGAAATAATTTATGATTTATGAATTTTCTAATAACTTTTTAGTTTCAAATTACGGAATTTGTAATTTTTTTTATTGTAAAATACATCTTTATATATGTGATACATTTTTTTTTGTATTTCACGTTATATTATTATTTAAAAAAAGTTACTTATTCTAACCCATGTGCTACACGGGTAACTAAACTAGTTAGATATAAACATAACGCGTATTTATATCAAGTACTTGTTTATAACATTTGTTGTTTGTTCACCAATGTTTGAGTTGACTCGTGTGTGAATCGGTGAAACTCCGAAAGACTATTTGTGTACTGATTGTCATGTGTCATTTAAACTCTAATTAAATGCAATGAGAAATGCGTTAACTGGAATGACATAGTTTGTGTGAACTTGAGTTTGAATTAACGGAGTTTGGGTTAATGGAGTTAACCTAAAATTGATGAGTGTCACATCATTCCCATGTTGAAAGAATTTTCGTCCCGAAAATTTGTGTCATGCCGAGATGGCTGTCTGAAAAAGAGCAAAAATTTTCAGTTTGTCATACCTGTCACCCCGTTTTTTAGGTAATTTTGGTATTTTTCTTTTTAAAGGATTTTAATTAAATATAATAATAACTATTAAATAAATTATTTTATTAAAACTGGATATAATACTTGTGTTTCTCGTATCTATCGCCAGTGTATGTACGTATATGTGTAATTAGTTATGCATATATGTATATATGCGTATATATAATAACACGAAAACTAATATTTATTATTTAATACACACACACACACATATATATATGTATATATATATAACAAATAAACTTTACTTATAAATATACAAACTAATAATATTTTTAGAGATGTATTTTACTTTTATATTATAATATAAAAACTAATGTTTTAATAAATATATAAATCAAGTAAACCAATTTTATAAAACTACAAATAATATTTAAGTTATGTTTTCATAAATCAAAATAATCATTTTATATAATAAATCCTTATATAATATTATTTTATTATAATATTTACTTATTAATGATTATCGAGTTGTTGTAATCGATCTTAAATATTTACTTAAGTATATCTGTTACTCTCGTTTCTTTTGGGCTTTAACGTTCGCGTGTGAATTTTTCCGTCTTCTCATTATCTAAATCACCTTTGTTCGTCTTTGAGGTGAGTAATCACTCCCCTTTTTACTTATTTTTACCGTTTTGGGGACATATGCGTAAATTGTATTTTCTCATATATACTTATACACAAAACTGCAACTATTGTCTTATGTGTTAACAACTTATACCTTACTTGTTTATGTTCTTATATGCTTTACGTGAACCGCACTCGGAGAGGTCCAACATAATCTCAGAGTAGTATGATCATACGCCAGTTGTTATAGCTTTGTGCTTCTCGACACTTAGTTATACTTGCTCATTGGTTTATTTGTTATTCTCATATGACTTGTTGCAATTACTTATTTTCTATATGAACATTTAAACTTGTGTGTTGTTCACTCAACCTTGTGTTGGCAAAACCATTCTATTTTCAACGCATATGCAGGTTATCGTTTAATGTGAAATAACTGAAGCACAAGATCACTTAAGGATTTATGCTAGAAGAAACTTAATGAGACATACTGTTATTGATTAATATATGTACTTAGTTTATTTGATTTTGTTTGGATAATTGTTATTTGGAAGTTTATTTAATAGATATCGATACTTTTACTAATGCATGATAGTAACCTTGAGAGCTGTGACAATCAGTCCATGCTTCGGCATTTCCGCCGTAGGTTAGGGTTTGACAAGCGTTACCCCTATTCTATAGGTGGCAATGTTTGATTTATACGACCTTTAGTTTAGGCAAAATTAGGATTATATAACAGAGGAAGATGGGATGGATTCTATGGCTTATAGATTACTTTCTACAACAGTAAAAGTAAGTTTACCTCTCAGTGATCAATTATGTTTGTTTATGTTTTCTTGGTTTTTACGAAACGAACACGAACATTTTCACATTTTGAAAGAACGAACATGAACAAAAATATTTGTCCATTAACTGTTTGTGTTCATGTTTATTCTTTAAACGAATGAACATGAACACAAATATTTGTATAATTAATTGTTCGATCATGTTCATTTAAACTTAATCATGTGCATCTTAGTGTACCATGATGTTTAAAGCTGAGTGAATTTTAAGTTGTACATTTTTTGTAACTATATGCATCATATTGAAACTTGATATTTTATAACTAAGTGCATTCTATTGAAACATCATTTTTTTAACTATGTGCATTTTATTGTGACATGATGTTGGTGTTATAAATGCAATCATGGATGAACACACAGTAGCTGCTTCATGTAAAACTAACTTGAGATATTTCTGCTTTTGCTTCACTCGTGTGCTTATGTGTAAGTGAGAGATTCTTTGTTTTACATTGAATTTAGTTACTTTGATGTATACTATTTAAGTAATTAAAAGTTTTGTATATGATTAAATTTGGTTACAAGTGTTGTAATAAGTGAGTTTGAGCTTTACGAGAGCTCGAGCTCAATTCGCTTCAATAATCAATTTATGATGACTTGTGGCAGCTATATGTACTTTTCTTGTTTCTGGTATTACAGGTTAAGATGGTGACAGTTCCAACAACAACGGGCCAAATGAGTATTTATCCTGGGCACGTCCCGACAAATGCAGAGCTCAACCGGGCCTTCTTTCTATTCATGAAGGCAACGATGAAAGAAGTTTTTCATCAGCAGCTGGTTTGCTTATGCAGACATAATGGCTGTTGAGGCTGTTCCGCTTGACCAAATTGCCCAGCCACAAGTACAACATGCATTAAGTGAGTTAACTCGAAAACTGAACTCAACATCAACTTATTTGGACAAAGCTGAAGCAGTTGATGTTCATAGTGCTCTTAACTCTGCTCCTGGTTAAGAGTGATGGCAGGTGAGATCACAACTTTTGTGATCTTTCTTTTTGTTTTTAATTTAATTAAAAATAGGGTTTTTTTTAGTTTGTTAAACAAGTTCAATTGTGGAGGCGATAATAATGATAGAATGGTGGCCACTTTGACCGCGGTTCTAATTTATTATTTTTAACATGTTATCTTGCAAATGCATATTGTATCTTGAGTTCTTGTAAACATGTTATCAAAACGAGTTAATGGAACTCTTTTTGTTATAACAGAAACACATAATTGTGTTTTGAGTTATAATTTATAGCTTATTTTCTTCGGTTAACGTTATATATATATTTTTTACCTTTTTCATCACAACTGAACTGAATATAAATTTTGTTATACCAAAGGCCGTTACTATAACGAACTGAACAGATTTTTGTTTATCGTTTATAACTAAAAACCGCCTACATACATAAATAATGAAACCATCAACCTGATAACTACTAAATACTAAATCATGCGGCATTGACGTACAATGTAGCACTTTAAACTACTATAACCAACAGTAGTGTGATTATATTTCATCTTTTAAGTATATCACAATCTTATTGAGTTATTTCATGGGTAATGTGAGACAACTTTTGTGTAATAAACCATTCAATATGAACATTTTAGTTTTATAATATTAATATATATCGCATTTCTTTCTCTACCGGTGCCAAACATGTAACAAGTTTGCATTTACAAATTTATTAGACAAGTTTAATTTTGTACGCCACATCAGCGCTACATCAGTAAGAAAAGTCAACATAGTTAACTATACCAGCTCATCACCTACCAAGTCATTACTTTCACTGGATAATTGGGTCAGATACCGTAAATAAGTGTGTATAGGAAATTCACTGGTTGTTTATTTAAGGTTAGAAACAAAGTTCATAGCCAAGTCTGCCTACATTGTTTTACCTTTGTATGCATTTCAACTATTAAGAACAATATAACATAATGGAAAAAAATAGAATAAATTAATGAATCAAGATTACCTGGATATATCTTCAAATGTCACACCCGGCCCTAAACGGCGGAAACAGCCGTGTGCGCGCGAGTGGGAATTGATAATCAAGCACGGGTCATTGCAAACATTCAAATAAATTTTCCATTGCGCATGAAATGTCTAGTACAAAATACATTACATTGTTTAGATTTACATATAAAAACATCCACATATGAAAAACGTTGAAGATTTCGGCGCCATATCCCCTTACACGGCGGGAACAACCACGCGTGTGGAAGGGATAGAACTAAAATCTTCCAAAAACCATTTTATAGATGTTCTGCGTGAAGTGCTCTATGTGTGACTCCTTGCGCTACTAATTATCACCTGAAAGACACGTAAAAACATTTGAATCAGTATAAACTGAGTGAGTTCACAAGTTTTGGTGACTTGATAAATCGTATTGCATCATATCCTTGATAAACCCATATTGAAACATATTTCTGATAACATCATTAAAACATATGCTTGATAAAGCCGTCCCGCGGTTTACGCGCGGACATTTCTGAAAAACCGTGCTCGTCCATGCAAAGTGGTGCTGCCACTATGAGCTAAAACAATACCGTCCCGCGGGTTACGCGCGGACGTTGTGCTCGGAAAACTAGGCGCTCGTCCGTGCAAAGAGGTGCGACCCCTACGAGCGGGCTTTGCAGCCAGTAGTACTACCCCATGACCATACTAGGCACTCGTCTATGCAAAGAGGTGCGACCCCTACGAGCGGGTTGATCAAACACAGCAGTCCCTACCCTTAGAGTTCCATCGTTGAAGTGATCACTTTCTAAATCTTGCGCACTCACATTGAAAACCAAGATAAACATCATGAACAGATAATCGTTTGCATTGCTTGTAAATATACCATGATAAAACATAATTTAAACACGTGTCCCTCGCCCCGAAAACAGTTTAAAAACAGTGAAAATAGGGGCTGTGAGACTCACCTGTGATTCTTGTTAAGTGATGGTTTAGAGAGAGATTAAACGAGATTCAGGTTTCCTGATGTTAGCCTCGAAATTGGAAGTCTAGTGATGGAAACGGAACTGGAAACGGATGCTCGGGAGATGGTTAGTGCAGAATTACAGGTTTAAGAGAGGAGTTTGAAGTGTGTTTGTGTGATATTTTTATTCAAGAATTGATACTTATTTATAGGCAAATTCAAGGGAACACAATCCCTTGATTTAGGGGATTGAAATCTTATTTATATTGGGAGTAATGATGACAAGGTATGGGGTTTATTATTATTTATTTTAGGGATGGGGGTGATAGTCCTAGGGAGTGGTTATAAAGATTCTGATGGATTTGACAGTACATGCAGGACTGTGGTTGGTGAGAGTAGGTGCGGCTGACAGCTGACATTTCGTGCTACAGTATACTTTTCCTGGTACTGTTGTCAGTGTGCAGTCAAAAGGTAAAAAAAAAATCTCTGAAACACGCAACTGGTTCTTTCTGGGCGGGGGTAATCCCCTTACGTCTGAAGAATAGACTAAGTGTTTTGTGCGTGTAGCCTTGCGCGTATAGCCTTCTGCGTGAAGGCCATTTCCTTGAACGTTGTGGGTCCGGCGGCTCCAGTTGGTCTTCGCGCAAGCGTCCTTGTAACGAATCCTGCGCGTATCACTGCGCAGGCGTCCTTATAAGGAATCCTGCGAGTCCATCCGGCTCTGCTGGAACCAGCGTTCTCAGAGTTTATTAACAGGGTGAACTTTTGGATTTAAGCGAAAAGGTGGTTGGTTTCTGTGCAGACGTTCATGCGTAAAGGGTTTAGTTTTAAGGTGTCCCGCGGGGATTCTTCCCGCAGGTGTCGCGCATAGCTCCTTTTTATTTGATGCGGGTAGGTGCGTAACCTTCTCGTAGTCAGGGACGTTGAGTTTCATTTGTAGATTCTCCATGAGGTCTTGGTATTTCAACATAGTGATCAGTTATTTTGAAGTCAATTCCATATTGGAGCTTCAAACAAACTAGCTCTCAATGTTCCCGCCATGCGGGGAGGTTAGTTCCCTTTGCGCACGCGCACAAATGATTTGGGTCTTAATTAGGAAATTAGGATATTGTTTGAACATAGTTTTACTTATTGATCATTGAAGAGGTATGCAACCCATTAGACAGAAATGACATAAAATTAAGTTGTCATGAAAACACAACAAAAACCTGTGCGCGTCATCCGCGCATGGCGCATATAACATATGCCCCGCGCTGATCATAACATGCATCGCATCCGCGCATGGCGCATATAACATATGCCCCGCGCTGATCATAACATGGCGCGCATCGCATCCGCGCATGGCGCATATAACATATGCCCCGCGCTGATCATAACAATACCGTCCCGCGGGTTACGCGCGGACGTTGTGCTCGGAAAACTAGGCGCTCGTCCGTGCAAAGAGGTGCGACCCCTACGAGCGGGCTTTGCAGCCAGTAGTACTACCCCATGACCATACTAGGCACTCGTCTATGCAAAGAGGTGCGACCCCTACGAGCGGGTTGATCAAACACAGCAGTCCCTACCCTTAGAGTTCCATCGTTGAAGTGATCACTTTCTAAATCTTGCGCACTCACATTGAAAACCAAGATAAACATCATGAACAGATAATCGTTTGCATTGCTTGTAAATATACCATGATAAAACATAATTTAAACACGTGTCCCTCGCCCCGAAAACAGTTTAAAAACAGTGAAAATAGGGGCTGTGAGACTCACCTGTGATTCTTGTTAAGTGATGGTTTAGAGAGAGATTAAACGAGATTCAGGTTTCCTGATGTTAGCCTCGAAATTGGAAGTCTAGTGATGGAAACGGAACTGGAAACGGATGCTCGGGAGATGGTTAGTGCAGAATTACAGGTTTAAGAGAGGAGTTTGAAGTGTGTTTGTGTGATATTTTTATTCAAGAATTGATACTTATTTATAGGCAAATTCAAGGGAACACAATCCCTTGATTTAGGGGATTGAAATCTTATTTATATTGGGTGTAATGATGACAAGGTATGGGGTTTATTATTATTTATTTTAGGGATGGGGGTGATAGTCCTAGGGAGTGGTTATAAAGATTCTGATGGATTTGACATTACATGCAGGACTGTGGTTGGTGAGAGTAGGTGCGGCTGACAGCTGACATTTCGTGCTACAGTATACTTTTCCTGGTACTGTTGTCAGTGTGCAGTCAAAAGGTAAAAAAAAAATCTCTGAAACACGCAACTGGTTCTTTCTGGGCGGGGGTAATCCCCTTACGTCTGAAGAATAGACTAAGTGTTTTGTGCGTGTAGCCTTGCGCGTATAGCCTTCTGCGTGAAGGCCATTTCCTTGAACGTTGTGGGTCCGGCGGCTCCAGTTGGTCTTCGCGCAAGCGTCCTTGTAACGAATCCTGCGCGTATCACTGCGCAGGCGTCCTTATAAGGAATCCTGCGAGTCCATCCGGCTCTGCTGGAACCAGCGTTCTCAGAGTTTATTAACAGGGTGAACTTTTGGATTTAAGCGAAAAGGTGGTTGGTTTCTGTGCAGACGTTCATGCGTAAAGGGTTTAGTTTTAAGGTGTCCCGCGGGGATTCTTCCCGCAGGTGTCGCGCATAACTCCTTTTTATTTGATGCGGGTAGGTGCGTAACCTTCTCGTAGTCAGGGACGTTGAGTTTCATTTGTAGATTCTCCATGAGGTCTTGGTATTTCAACATAGTGATCAGTTATTTTGAAGTCAATTCCATATTGGAGCTTCAAACAAACTAGCTCTCAATGTTCCCGCCATACGGGGAGGTTAGTTCCCTTTGCGCACGCGCACAAATGATTTGGGTCTTAATTAGGAAATTAGGATATTGTTTGAACATAGTTTTACTTATTGATCATTGAAGAGGTATGCAACCCATTAGACAGAAATGACATAAAATTAAGTTGTCATGAAAACACAACAAAAACCTGTGCGCGTCATCCGCGCATGGCGCATATAACATATGCCCCGCGCTGATCATAACATGCATCGCATCCGCGCATGGCGCATATAACATATGCCCCGCGCTGATCATAACATGGCGCGCATCGCATCCGCGCATGGCGCATATAACATATGCCCCGCGCTGATCATAACAATACCGTCCCGCGGGTTACGCGCGGACGTTGTGCTCGGAAAACTAGGCGCTCGTCCGTGCAAAGAGGTGCGACCCCTACGAGCGGGCTTTGCAGCCAGTAGTACTACCCCATGACCATACTAGGCACTCGTCTATGCAAAGAGGTGCGACCCCTACGAGCGGGTTGATCAAACACAGCAGTCCCTACCCTTAGAGTTCCATCGTTGAAGTGATCACTTTCTAAATCTTGCGCACTCACATTGAAAACCAAGATAAACATCATGAACAGATAATCGTTTGCATTGCTTGTAAATATACCATGATAAAACATAATTTAAACACGTGTCCCTCGCCCCGAAAACAGTTTAAAAACAGTGAAAATAGGGGCTGTGAGACTCACCTGTGATTCTTGTTAAGTGATGGTTTAGAGAGAGATTAAACGAGATTCAGGTTTCCTGATGTTAGCCTCGAAATTGGAAGTCTAGTGATGGAAACGGAACTGGAAACGGATGCTCGGGAGATGGTTAGTGCAGAATTACAGGTTTAAGAGAGGAGTTTGAAGTGTGTTTGTGTGATATTTTTATTCAAGAATTGATACTTATTTATAGGCAAATTCAAGGGAACACAATCCCTTGATTTAGGGGATTGAAATCTTATTTATATTGGGTGTAATGATGACAAGGTATGGGGTTTATTATTATTTATTTTAGGGATGGGGGTGATAGTCCTAGGGAGTGGTTATAAAGATTCTGATGGATTTGACATTACATGCAGGACTGTGGTTGGTGAGAGTAGGTGCGGCTGACAGCTGACATTTCGTGCTACAGTATACTTTTCCTGGTACTGTTGTCAGTGTGCAGTCAAAAGGTAAAAAAAAAATCTCTGAAACACGCAACTGGTTCTTTCTGGGCGGGGGTAATCCCCTTACGTCTGAAGAATAGACTAAGTGTTTTGTGCGTGTAGCCTTGCGCGTATAGCCTTCTGCGTGAAGGCCATTTCCTTGAACGTTGTGGGTCCGGCGGCTCCAGTTGGTCTTCGCGCAAGCGTCCTTGTAACGAATCCTGCGCGTATCACTGCGCAGGCGTCCTTATAAGGAATCCTGCGAGTCCATCCGGCTCTGCTGGAACCAGCGTTCTCAGAGTTTATTAACAGGGTGAACTTTTGGATTTAAGCGAAAAGGTGGTTGGTTTCTGTGCAGACGTTCATGCGTAAAGGGTTTAGTTTTAAGGTGTCCCGCGGGGATTCTTCCCGCAGGTGTCGCGCATAACTCCTTTTTATTTGATGCGGGTAGGTGCGTAACCTTCTCGTAGTCAGGGATGTTGAGTTTCATTTGTAGATTCTCCATGAGGTCTTGGTATTTCAACATAGTGATCAGTTATGTTGAAGTCAATTCCATATTGGAGCTTCAAACAAACTAGCTCTCAATGTTCCCGCCATGCGGGGAGGTTAGTTCCCTTTGCGCACGCGCACAAATGATTTGCGTCTTAATTAGGAAATTAGGATATTGTTTGAACATAGTTTTACTTATTGATCATTGAAGAGGTATGCAACCCATTAGACAGAAATGACATAAAATTAAGTTGTCATGAAAACACAACAAAAACCTGTGCGCGTCATCCGCGCATGGCGCATATAACATATGCCCCGCGCTGATCATAACATGCATCGCATCCGCGCATGGCGCATATAACATATGCCCCGCGCTGATCATAACATGGCGCGCATCGCATCCGCGCATGGCGCATATAACATATGCCCCGCGCTGATCATAACAATACCGTCCCGCGGGTTACGCGCGGACGTTGTGCTCGGAAAACTAGGCGCTCGTCCGTGCAAAGAGGTGCGACCCCTACGAGCGGGCTTTGCAGCCAGTAGTACTACCCCATGACCATACTAGGCACTCGTCTATGCAAAGAGGTGCGACCCCTACGAGCGGGTTGATCAAACACAGCAGTCCCTACCCTTAGAGTTCCATCGTTGAAGTGATCACTTTCTAAATCTTGCGCACTCACATTGAAAACCAAGATAAACATCATGAACAGATAATCGTTTGCATTGCTTGTAAATATACCATGATAAAACATAATTTAAACACGTGTCCCTCGCCCCGAAAACAGTTTAAAAACAGTGAAAATAGGGGCTGTGAGACTCACCTGTGATTCTTGTTAAGTGATGGTTTAGAGAGAGATTAAACGAGATTCAGGTTTCCTGATGTTAGCCTCGAAATTGGAAGTCTAGTGATGGAAACGGAACTGGAAACGGATGCTCGGGAGATGGTTAGTGCAGAATTACAGGTTTAAGAGAGGAGTTTGAAGTGTGTTTGTGTGATATTTTTATTCAAGAATTGATACTTATTTATAGGCAAATTCAAGGGAACACAATCCCTTGATTTAGGGGATTGAAATCTTATTTATATTGGGTGTAATGATGACAAGGTACGGGGTTTATTATTATTTATTTTAGGGATGGGGGTGATAGTCCTAGGGAGTGGTTATAAAGATTCTGATGGATTTGACAGTACATGCAGGACTGTGGTTGGTGAGAGTAGGTGCGGCTGACAGCTGACATTTCGTGCTACAGTATACTTTTCCTGGTACTGTTGTCAGTGTGCAGTCAAAAGGTAAAAAAAAAATCTCTGAAACACGCAACTGGTTCTTTCTGGGCGGGGGTAATCCCCTTACGTCTGAAGAATAGACTAAGTGTTTTGTGCGTGTAGCCTTGCGCGTATAGCCTTCTGCGTGAAGGCCATTTCCTTGAACGTTGTGGGTCCGGCGGCTCCAGTTGGTCTTCGCGCAAGCGTCCTTGTAACGAATCCTGCGCGTATCACTGCGCAGGCGTCCTTATAAGGAATCCTGCGAGTCCATCCGGCTCTGCTGGAACCAGCGTTCTCAGAGTTTATTAACAGGGTGAACTTTTGGATTTAAGCGAAAAGGTGGTTGGTTTCTGTGCAGACGTTCATGCGTAAAGGGTTTAGTTTTAAGGTGTCCCGCGGGGATTCTTCCCGCAGGTGTCGCGCATAACTCCTTTTTATTTGATGCGGGTAGGTGCGTAACCTTCTCGTAGTCAGGGACGTTGAGTTTCATTTGTAGATTCTCCATGAGGTCTTGGTATTTCAACATAGTGATCAGTTATGTTGAAGTCAATTCCATATTGGAGCTTCAAACAAACTAGCTCTCAATGTTCCCGCCATGCGAGGAGGTTAGTTCCCTTTGCGCACGCGCACAAATGATTTGCGTCTTAATTAGGAAATTAGGATATTGTTTGAACATAGTTTTACTTATTGATCATTGAAGAGGTATGCAACCCATTAGACAGAAATGACATAAAATTAAGTTGTCATGAAAACACAACAAAAACCTGTGCGCGTCATCCGCGCATGGCGCATATAACATATGCCCCGCGCTGATCATAACATGCATCGCATCCGCGCATGGCGCATATAACATATGCCCCGCGCTGATCATAACATGGCGCGCATCGCATCCGCGCATGGCGCATATAACATATGCCCCGCGCTGATCATAACAATACCGTCCCGCGGGTTACGCGCGGACGTTGTGCTCGGAAAACTAGGCGCTCGTCCGTGCAAAGAGGTGCGACCCCTACGAGCGGGCTTTGCAGCCAGTAGTACTACCCCATGACCATACTAGGCACTCGTCTATTCAAAGAGGTGCGACCCCTACGAGCGGGTTGATCAAACACAGCAGTCCCTACCCTTAGAGTTCCATCGTTGAAGTTATCACTTTCTAAATCTTGCGCACTCACATTGAAAACCAAGATAAACATCATGAACAGATAATCGTTTGCATTGCTTGTAAATATACCATGATAAAACATAATTTAAACACGTGTCCCTCGCCCCGAAAACAGTTTAAAAACAGTGAAAATAGGGGCTGTGAGACTCACCTGTGATTCTTGTTAAGTGATGGTTTAGAGAGAGATTAAACGAGATTCAGGTTTCCTGATGTTAGCCTCGAAATTGGAAGTCTAGTGATGGAAACGGAACTGGAAACGGATGCTCGGGAGATGGTTAGTGCAGAATTACAGGTTTAAGAGAGGAGTTTGAAGTGTGTTTGTGTGATATTTTTATTCAAGAATTGATACTTATTTATAGGCAAATTCAAGGGAACACAATCCCTTGATTTAGGGGATTGAAATCTTATTTATATTGGGTGTAATGATGACAAGGTATGGGGTTTATTATTATTTATTTTAGGGATGGGGGTGATAGTCCTAGGGAGTGGTTATAAAGATTCTGATGGATTTGACAGTACATGCAGGACTGTGGTTGGTGAGAGTAGGTGCGGCTGACAGCTGACATTTCGTGCTACAGTATACTTTTCCTGGTACTGTTGTCAGTGTGCAGTCAAAAGGTAAAAAAAAAATCTCTGAAACACGCAACTGGTTCTTTTTGGGCGGGGGTAATCCCCTTACGTCTGAAGAATAGACTAAGTGTTTTGTGCGTGTAGCCTTGCGCGTATAGCCTTCTGCGTGAAGGCCATTTCCTTGAACGTTGTGGGTCCGGCGGCTCCAGTTGGTCTTCGCGCAAGCGTCCTTGTAACGAATCCTGCGCGTATCACTGCGCAGGCGTCCTTATAAGGAATCATGCGAGTCCATCCGGCTCTGCTGGAACCAGCGTTCTCAGAGTTTATTAACAGGGTGAACTTTTGGATTTTAGCGAAAAGGTGGTTGGTTTCTGTGCAGACGTTCATGCGTAAAGGGTTTAGTTTTAAGGTGTCCCGCGGGGATTCTTCCCGCAGGTGTCGCGCATAACTCCTTTTTATTTGATGCGGATAGGTGCGTAACCTTCTCGTAGTCAGGGACGTTGAGTTTCATTTGTAGATTCTCCATGAGGTCTTGGTATTTCAACATAGTGATCAGTTATGTTGAAGTCAATTCCATATTGGAGCTTCAAACAAACTAGCTCTCAATGTTCCCGCCATGCGGGGAGGTTAGTTCCCTTTGCGCACGCGCACAAATGATTTGGGTCTTAATTAGGAAATTAGGATATTGTTTGAACATAGTTTTACTTATTGATCATTGAAGAGGTATGCAACCCATTAGACAGAAATGACATAAAATTAAGTTGTCATGAAAACACAACAAAAACCTGTGCGCGTCATCCGCGCATGGCGCATATAACATATGCCCCGCGCTGATCATAACATGCATCGCATCCGCGCATGGCGCATATAACATATGCCCCGCGCTGATCATAACATGGCGCGCATCGCATCCGCGCATGGCGCATATAACATATGCCCCGCGCTGATCATAACATGGCGCGCATCGCATCCGCGCATGGCGCATATAACATATGCCCCGCGCTGATCATAACATGGCGCGCATAATATTCACAATCACCTAATAATTAGGTTGATTACTTGGTTTATGGGATTGGGAAATTACCGGGTGTCACATTCTCCCCCTGTTAGGAGAATTTCGTCCCGAAATTAGGAGGTGTCGCTGGTAGGAGCTATTCTTTGGAAGATGTATGGGTACTTTTTGCGCATTTGGTCTTCTCTTTCCCAAGTGAATTCAGGTCCACGCTTTGAGTTCCATTGAACCTTTACTAACTTGATTCGGCTTCTTCGCAACTTTTGTTCTTTCCAGACGGTTACTGCTATAGGCTCTTCCACGAAGTGTAGCTGTTTGTCGATATGAACCTCGTCCAATGGTAAAATTAACGTTTCATCAGATAAGCACTTCTTGAGGTTGGATACATGAAACGTGTCGTGAACTCCACTAAGTTCGGCGGGTAAATGGAGTTTATAAGCAACTGGACCGATCCTTTCCAGGATCTCAAATGGTCCGATGTATCGCGGATTTAACTTTCCTCACTTGCCGAAACGGTGGACTCCCTTCCATGGAGAGACTTTCAAAAGTACTCTATCCCTTACTTGAAATTCCAACGGTTTTCTTCTCACATCTGCATAGCTTTTCTGTCTGTCGCGCGCTGCCTTAAGGCGATCCCGTATCTGGAAAATTTTGTCCGTCGTTTCTTGGATCAATTCTGGACCAGTCATTTGCTTGTCACCCACTTCAGCCCAACACAGTGGGGACCTACACTTGCGCCCATACAAGGCTTCAAATGGCGCAGCCTTGAGGCTTGTGTGGTAACTGTTATTGTATGAAAATTCAACCAATGGGAGATGAGTATCCCAGCTACCCCCGAAATCGATTGCGCACGCGCGCAACATATCTTCTAATGTTTGAATGGTTCGCTCGCTTTGTCCATCCGTTTGGGGATGATAAGCCGTACTCATGTCAAGACGAGTACCTAAAGCCCCTTGTAACGATCTCCAAAATCTTGAGGTGAAACGACTATCTCTATCAGAAATGATGGATACCGGAACTCCGTGTTTTGAAACTACTTCTCAAATATACAATCGGGCTAACTTTTCCATCTTATCGGTTTCCTTGATCGGCAGGAAGTGTGCTGACTTAGTTAGCCGGTCTACAATAACCCAAATCGTGTTGTAACCCCCAGGTGTCCTTGGCAGTTTGGTAATGAAGTCCATGGAGATTTGTTCCCACTTCCACATGGGAATTTCTGGCTGTTGAAGCAACCCCGACGGTTTCTGGTATTCAGCCTTCACCTTCGAACACGTCAGGCATTTACTGACATACGTCGCGATGTCGCCCTTAAGATTGGGCCACCAATACAGCGCTTTAACATCTTGGTACATCTTGTCTGCGCCAGGATGTACGGAATACCGCGTTTTGTGAGCTTCGTTTAACACTTGCTCGCGCAATCCTCCTTTGAGAGGGACCCATATGCGGTTAGCAAAATATCGAGTATCGTTCTCTTTGAGCTCCAAGTTCTTAATCATACCCCCAAGGGATTCGTTCTTGACAAACTCTGATTTCAAGGCTTCTTGTTGAGCTTCTCGGATGCGGGTAGTGAGGTCTGCGCGAATGGTCAATCTTAGAGCCTTAACTCGTAGCGTCTTTGCTCGCTCTTTCCTACTTAAAGCGTCTGCTACCACATTCGCCTTTCCAGGATGATACTTTATTTCACAATCATAATCATTCAGTAATTCAACCCATCTTCGTTGCCTCATGTTTAAATCCTTTTGATCAAATATATGCTGGAGGCTCTTGTGATCCGTAAAAATCAAACACTTTGTACCATAAAGATAATGGCGCCAAATCTTTAGCGCGAAAACAACTGCTCCAAGTTCCAGATCATGCGTTGTATAATTCCTTTCATTGACCTTGAGTTGACGAGAGGCATACGCTATGACTTTGTTTCTCTGCATAAGGACACATCCGAGTTCTTGATGTGAAGCGTCGCAGTAGACGACGATGTCGTCCGTCCCCTCGGGTAGCGACAAAATTGGCGCACTACATAACTTTTGCTTTAACATTTGAAACGCTGCTTCCTGGTTTTCGCCCCAATCAAACTTCTTATCTTTCTGAGTTAGCGCAGTCAGAGGTAAAGCTATCTTGGAGAAGTTCTCAATGAAACGTCGATAGTAGCCAGCTAGTCCTAGGAATTGCCTCACCTCAGTTGGTGTTTTTGGCGCTTCCCAATTCTCGATGGCTTTGACCTTGGAAGGATCGACGTGTATTCCTTTCTCGTTTACAACGTGACCGAGAAAGTGAACCTCTCTAAGCCAAAACTCACATTTAGAAAACTTTGCATACAACTTTTCTTTCTTCTGCATTTCCAAAATTAATCTCAGATGTTGTTCATGCTCAGCTCTGGTTCGGGAGTAAACCAGAATATCATCTATAAACACAATCACAAACTTATCCAAGTATGGCTTGCACACATGGTTCATCAGATCCATGAATACAGCCGGCGCATTAGTTAGCCCGAAGGGCATCACTAAGAACTCATAATGCCCGTATCTAGTTCGGAAGGCTGTCTTTGGCACGTCTTCCTCATGGACTCTAAGTTGGTGGTAACCTGACCGTAGATCTATCTTCGAGTAATAACTGGATCCCTGCAACTGATCAAATAAGTCGTCAATCCTCGGTAAGGGGTACCGATTCTTGACTGTCAGCTTGTTCAGTTCCCTGTAGTCAATACACATTCTAAATGAACCATCCTTCTTTTTTACAAAAAGTACTGGAGCTCCCCAGGGTGAAAAGCTTGGGCGTATGAAACCCTTATCCAATAGTTCCTGCAACTGATTGGATAGCTCTTGCATCTCGGATGGAGCTAGTCGATAGGGTGCTCGAGCTACTGGTGCAGCTCCTGGAACCAAGTCGATTCGAAACTCGACTTGTCGCGGTGGCGGTAATCCGGGCAGATCTTCAGGGAAAACTTCCGGGAATTCGCGCACCACTGGTAAGTCTTCAATCTTTCGTTCATCTCCTTTCTTCTCTACTACGTGCGCCAGGAAGGCGTAGCATCCTTTCCTCAGGCACTTGCGCGCCTTTAGACACGAAATGAGTTTTATCGCAACTCCACTACTTTCCCCTTGAATTACTACGGTTTCTCCGCTCAACAGTGGAATCCGAACCTGCTTCTCATGGCAAATAACTTCCGCGTGGTTCTCGACTAACCAATCCATGCCTACCACAATGTCAAAGCTTCCCAAGTCCATTGGCAATAAGTTAATATTGAATCCGTGACCTCCCATGACCAATACACATTGCTCAGTCCTCTCGTTCGCGCGTATCTGCCTACCATTGGCTAGTTCTATAGTATAAGGCGTGTCTAGCCTACTGGTTGCTAGGCCTAGGGAGTTTTTAAACTCAGTGGATATGAAACTTAGGTCAGCACCAATATCAAATAAGACAGATGCAAAATGGTCGTTAAGTAGAAACGTACCGGTTACCACATTCGGTTTTTCTTTTGCTTCGCCCGCGCCGATCACAAAGGCTCTCCCGCGAGCTTGGTTTCTCTTTTGCGGGCAATCCCGACTGAAATGTCCTGGCTTCCCGCATGCGTAGCAGTTGTCGTTTGCCCCAGCTTCCTTATGGCAGTTTATCGCCTTGTGCCCTGGTCTGCTACATTTGGCGCATACGATGCTTGCGCATTCACCCTCGTGGTGATACTTGCATCTGCTGCACCATGGGCGAGGCCCATTGTTCCCTTTTCGTGATGGCTCCAGGGCTTGTATCGCGTAAGCCCTTACGCTCTCCTGTTTCTTGAATGGTGGTTGCTTGGAGTCGGACCCTCGGTGGTGAGAGTTCCATTTTCTCTTGGGGTCAGAGGTTCGCTGCTCGTTCCCGCGCGAGGTCAACATGCTCGCACGGACCGTATCTTTTGTAAGAGTGATGGCCCGCGCCACTGCCTCATCGAAGGTTGGAGGCGCTGCGGCATTGAGCGGAACTCTGATAACATGGGGTAACCCAAAGATATACCTCTCGATCTTTTTCTCCTCCGTGTTCGCCATATCCGGCACCATCTGGCAAAGTTCGTTGAATCGGTTGTTGTAGGCGTCGATATCAGTTCCTATCATGGTGTGGTTCCAAAATTCCTGCTGTAGACTCTGAATTTCGGCGCGAGAGCAGAACTTTTTCATCATCATTTCCTTCAGCTCCTCCCAGGTCTTGTGGAGAGCAACTTCTCGTCCCAATGTTTTCACTTGAAGCTTCCACCAAGACGAGGCCGCTTCTTGAAACATGCAGGTCGCGTAAAGGACCTTTTGATTTTCACTACACCCGCTAATGGAGAGAACTGTCTCCATTTTGTCGATCCAGTTGTAGAGCCCAATGGCCCATTCGGTGCCCTTGAATGGCCAAGGCTTACAGGCCATAAATGTCTTATAGGAGCATCCTTTGTCCAAAGCTCCTGATTCGGGTTCTGGGGTTTCGGTCTCTTGACGACCCTGACTTGATTCGGCCTTGCTGGCCTCATGCGTTGCGATCGCATGTGCGATTATTTCTGCGAGTTCCTCGGGTGTCATGGTAATTCCCTTGGCTCTGGTTGGAGGCATTCTCGTTTTTCTTAAAAGAGAACGAAAATATATCAAACT
Source organism: Bidens hawaiensis (assembly GCF_021521415.1). Lineage (NCBI taxonomy): Eukaryota > Viridiplantae > Streptophyta > Magnoliopsida > Asterales > Asteraceae > Bidens > Bidens hawaiensis. The sequence continues at coordinate 98,866 of NW_027497583.1, forward strand.
TAGCGCATGTACCCTGAGCACATAATGTTCTTATCCTTAGTGTTCACTAGACATTGTGTGACCCGTGTTCCTAAGTGTGTGTGTGGTTTTTCTTTTGAAAATATTTTCTTTGCAAAATATTTCATGCGATTCCCCTACGGTTATAGTCTAGGTTAAAACTTCTTTCCTAGTTCGCTATAACCAGTGCTCTGATACCAATCTGTCACACCCGGCTCTAAACGGCGGTAACAGCCGGTTGCGCGCGAGTGGGAATTGATAATCAAGCACGGGTCATTGCAAACATTCAAATAAATTTTCCATTGCGCATGAAATGTCTAGTACAAAATACATTACATTGTTTAGATTTACATATAAAAACATCCACATATGAAAAACGTTGAAGATTTCCGCGCCATATCCCCTTACACGGCGGGAACAACCACGCGTGTGGAAGGGATAGAACTAAAATCTTCCAAAAACCATTTTATAGATGTTCTGCGTGAAGTGCTCTATGTGTGACTCATTGCGCTACTAATTATCACCTGAAAGACACGTAAAAACATTTGAATCAGTATAAACTGAGTGAGTTCACAAGTTTTGGTGACTTGATAAATCGTATTGCATCATATCCTTGATAAAACCATATTGAAACATATTTCTGATAACATCATTAAAACATATGCATGATAAAGCCATCCCGCGGTTTACGCGCGGACATTTCTGAAAAACCGTGCTCGTCCATGCAAAGTGGCGCTGCCACTACGAGCTAAAACAATACCGTCCCGCGGGTTACGCGCGGACGTTGTGCTCGGAAAACTACGCGCTCGTCCGTGCAAAGAGGTGCGACCCCTACGAGCGGGCTTTGCAGCCAGTAGTACTACCCCATGACCATACTAGGCACTCATCTATGCAAAGAGGTGCGACCCCTACGAGCGGGTTGATCAAACACAGCAGTCCCTACCCTTAGAGTTCCATCGTTGAAGTGATCACTTTCTAAATCTTGCGCACTCACATTGAAAACCAAGATAAACATCATGAACAGATAATCGTTTGCATTGCTTGTAAATATACCATGATAAAACATAATTTAAACACGTGTCCCTCGCCCCGAAAACAGTTTAAAAACAGTGAAAATAGGGGCTGTGAGACTCACCTGTGATTCTTGTTAAGTGATGGTTTAGAGAGAGATTAAACGAGATTCAGGTTTCCTGATGTTAGCCTCGAAATTGGAAGTCTAGTGATGGAAACGGAACTGGAAACGGATGCTCGGGAGATGGTTAGTGCAGAATTACAGGTTTAAGAGAGGAGTTTGAAGTGTGTTTGTGTGATATTTTTATTCAAGAATTGATACTTATTTATAGGCAAATTCAAGGGAACACAATCCCTTGATTTAGGGGATTGAAATCTTATTTATATTGGGTGTAATGATGACAAGGTATGGGGTTTATTATTATTTATTTTAGGGATGGGGGTGATAGTCCTAGGGAGTGGTTATAAAGATTCTGATGGATTTGACAGTACATGCAGGACTGTGGTTGGTGAGAGTAGGTGCGGCTGACAGCTGACATTTCGTGCTACAGTATACTTTTCCTGGTACTGTTGTCAGTGTGCAGTCAAAAGGTAAAAAAAAAATCTCTGAAACACGCAACTGGTTCTTTCTGGGCGGGGGTAATCCCCTTACGTCTGAAGAATAGACTAAGTGTTTTGTGCGTGTAGCCTTGCGCGTATAGCCTTCTGCGTGAAGGCCATTTCCTTGAACGTTGTGGGTCCGGCGGCTCCAGTTGGTCTTCGCGCAAGCGTCCTTGTAACGAATCCTGCGCGTATCACTGCGCAGGCGTCCTTATAAGGAATCCTGCGAGTCCATCCGGCTCTGCTGGAACCAGCGTTCTCAGAGTTTATTAACATGGTGAACTTTTGGATTTAAGCGAAAAGGTGGTTGGTTTCTGTGCAGACGTTCATGCGTAAAGGGTTTAGTTTTAAGGTGTCCCGCGGGGATTCTTCCCGCAGGTGTCGCGCATAACTCCTTTTTATTTGATGCGGGTAGGTGCGTAACCTTCTCGTAGTCAGGGACGTTGAGTTTCATTTGTAGATTCTCCATGAGGTCTTGGTATTTCAACATAGTGATCAGTTATGTTGAAGTCAATTCCATCTTGGAGCTTCAAACAAACTAGCTCTCAATGTTCCCGCCATGCGGGGAGGTTAGTTCCCTTTGCGCACGTGCACAAATGATTTGGGTCTTAATTAGGAAATTAGGATATTGTTTGAACATAGTTTTACTTATTGATCATTGAAGAGGTATGCAACCCATTAGACAGAAATGACATAAAATTAAGTTGTCATGAAAACACAACAAAAACCTGTGCGCGTCATCCGCGCATGGCGCATATAACATATGCCCCGCGCTGATCATAACATGCATCGCATCCGCGCATGGCGCATATAACATATGCCCCGCGCTGATCATAACATGGCGCGCATCGCATCCGCGCATGGCGCATATAACATATGCCCCGCGCTGATCATAACATGGCGTGCATCGCATCCGCGCATGGCGCATATAACATATGCCCCGCGCTTATCATAACATGACGCGCATCGCATCCGCGCATGGCGCATATAACATATGCCCCGCGCTGATCATAACATGGCGCGCATAATATTCACAATCACCTAATAATTAGGTTGATTACTTGGTTTATGGGATTGGGAAATTACCGGGTGTCACATCAAAGATATTGGCACAATGAAGAAAGATTTTATAAATATTATTATCAAAATCATGTAAGTTGATGCACATTGACTAAATTGATGTACATCTTTTTCTTTAGTGTAAGAATGAACCACATGAACCCTGTAAAGTTGTAACATGTTTTTTTAAATATGCTAATTCGGTAATATATTCATGTGTAGGTGATTGGTTTCTCCCTTTTGCAATTTTCATGAGAACTCGATTAACATCATTGGATTACGAAGACATGCGCAACTTAAAAGTTGACAATTTTTCATTTCAAGTTTAACCATATTTGACAAGTATCACTTTGTAGTTAACTCTCAATGAAAGTTGTTGTGAATTGGTACATTACTTTATTAGTAATTAGTAAATTAGTTTAAAACCAAATACCCACTACGAATCTGTACCAAGCTGAGACAAATATTTTTGTGTATCAAAAGCCAGATAGCTCTAAATAATGGTAATACATTGTAGCTACACAATTATTTTATATCCATAAGCACAAATTTGTCACATAAAACCATGGAAAAGCGACTACGGCAATCATGAACTAAACAGTTACCGACCGAATACTCACTGTGTCCCCGCCGCAACGCGCGAGCTCTCCTACTAGTATATATGGAAAGTATAAGGTGGAAACCGAATATGACTATAAAAACATTGTTTTATACAGCTACTATATGTTGGTGTAATGTAACATACGAAAACCGAAAACCAAAAAAAAAAAATATCAATTGTCGAATTAATAAGTCGGATATTGTAAGGGTTAATAACTGGTAGGATAGATAAAACGTTAACGAAGAAAAATCGAAGATTTTAAATATAAATGTATTTTGCTAGCTAATAAGGAAAAGATTTTAATAACGACAAGATTAGGGTTGTTTAAAATTATTTCTAAACTTAAAGGTTGGAAGTATAAATGTTTAAATTAATGGAAGGACCATTATTGCCCTTTCATGAAACCTCAATTTGAAGAATACATGAACTATAACTTTTGGCAGTCGACTTTCCGGCGAAAGGTGATCAACTAAATATTAGATATTTCTAACTAATAGATATTATCGCAAATTTTGCGGATCAACTCGTATAAGTATACGTGATAACATGAAGATTTCTTATATCAAACCTTAAAGTCTCTACTTTTCCCTACCGTTTCGCCATCACCACTGCCCCTACGAATCGCCAGAAAACCGTCGCCTTCGCTAACGATTGTAGCTTGAGGCAACCATCACCGCCACATACGTTTTAGTGTTAGACATAAATCACCAACATAGTCGTTCCTGTCCATTCGAGTTACGCCACCGACAACGGACGCGAGTGCTGGAATACGCCGCCGCCGCCCTGCAACTAGCCGGAGAAACCGCTGACACCGCAGCCACCTCTACGCGGGTTCTCGCTGACGCTCCTGGTAGCCAGGCAACCACCGCTCGCTTGCACTCCCTGCTCGTACACGTGAGGTCTTCGCCGCTACCGTAACCTGTTGTTGCCGGGAATCACCGACGCTATCACCATCTCGAGTCGACCTTCCAACTGAATCGCCGTAGAAGGTAAACCCATATCGATCTATAATTGTTTCGTTATATCTGTTAACAAAGGGTCGGCTTAACAACTCTTGGCTAACGGGTTTAAAGAACAAAAACAAAACATATGTTTTAAGATATATATATGTTCGAAACCAAATCTGAAGTCTGAAATAAGAATGCCAACCTTAATATGTTGCTTTTATTATTTTTTTTTTATTTACTGTTTATGAATCCAAAGCCAATATTAAATTATATTAATAAAAGTGGAATTACCTATTTAAGTTATGTTGAGAAGCTTGTATAATGAGTTTTAGTACTAATATATATAATTGGAATTCAACGTAAACAGTTTTATGAATATAAAATAACTACTAAAGTATGTAGTATATATTAATGAAATTGGGGAAATAGTAAATATAATAAGACAATTATATACGTATACAGAGAACATTACCAAATAAATAAAGTGTACATGGATATCAAAGCATAATCTAAATTACAATAATATTATAGGTCCCCGCGACATATAATTCAAGCTTACGGTTACCGCTATTTCGCTTAAAAGGTACGGATTCTGTTTCTTGTTACTTCATAGTACGGTTTATGTTGTTGTTACTCTTAGTATTAATTATAGTCTGTTACTTTATTGTACGGTTTCTGGTTTCTTTCACTCATAGTATTAATTATATTCCGTTACTTCGTAGTACGGATTCTGTTTTTCTTCACTCATAGTATTGGTTCTAGTCCATTTTATATTCGATGTCCGTCACTTCGTAGTGCGGATGTTTGTTATCTAGTTCGGTTTATTCGTATGATATGGTTATATTAATTTTATAGCATGCAATAGGTTATATATATTTTGAATTCATTATTGCATGTTCCTGTTTAAATATCTTTTAGTTATACGACTTTAGTTCAGTACTCTGTTACCCGAGCATTTCTGACTTGTCGTTGGGGCGTCAACGACATGGCACTTATCGTGACAGTGCGTAATCAAAGTTCACGGCGTCTCTGAAAGTACTCATGTAGTACCTTGGCCACTTAGAGGCGTATAGATCGATCTTAGCTCCGACTCCTGACTCCTGACTCCTGACTCCTGACTTCTGTTTGAGATGGAACAATGTGTGCACGCCACCCACACCGTCTCCTTGGTGCATGGACTAGCTAGCTATGTACCCCTCTGTTTAGGCTCTGGGTGCTTCCGTATTACACGACCTATTTAGTTTAACATCATCGTCGTGTATTTTAGTAATTATATTTTGTTTCGCTATATTTCTGGTCCGTTTTTGATATGTGTATCTGCATTTGATTAAATTTGAGTATATTCAGATTACGTCCCGATCGTGTATCGGATTATGTTTCGCATCTAATTATAGTTCGGTCTAAAACGTGGTTTTATATCCGCAATAGTTTCAGTTTTATTTCAGTATGTGTTTTGTCTTATGTATGCCTTTACCTATACTATTGTTCTCTCCGTTACTGGGCAATTGTTGGCTCAGCCGTATTTTCTTGTTTTGTTTTTCTTATTTTGTTTTCAGGTAATTCGGGACTCTGGGAAATTAGTGATGAGAGAGAATAATGAAGTTCAAGCTTTTAGGAGTTAATTCATTTTGGTTTAATAATATGACATAGGTTGCATTGATTTTTGTTGTATTTTGGATTGTGGCATTGATTTGATATCGGTAATAGTGACACGTCAGCCTGTTCCGGGTTGGGGTGTTACAGTTATGGTTCACGTTCTTACAAATTGGTTCGGTTGGAACAAACTTTGGTTTTACATGAACAGATGTTTCATTCACATGAATCACTTTACGTGGATTCACATTAGAGAACATTATGTGAGTTTCATCAGCACATGACAAAGGTCGTTTCAAAATCTCTTTTATCACAAGAACCGGTTTGATTGGTCCTTGACAAATGGACGAAGATTCTGAGACTTCTTCTGTCCACAATTTCTTACCACATGACCTTGTTGACCACAAAGAAAGCAACTTCTCATGTCCACACGATCATGTTGAGATTTGGTAAAAACAGATGTCACAGAAGGTTGATGACTCACATTTTTAGTAAAACTCTTGGCCAAATCATCAGACGACACATATTTCTTTTTCATGTAGAAATCAAGATTAGAGCAGTTTGAAAAACTTTGCAAAGTGTCACTTCCAGTTGATTTCACAAAATGAACTTTCTTAGCAGATTTTAACAGTTGCTTAGCTTTAATCAATGGGTCTGATGTGTTTGATGTTTTGGCACAAGTAAACTGACGTTCAAAATCTTGTATCTTGGAAGTTTCATTGTGAAAGACACTTTCGATCAATTCTGGTTTGATAATACTAATTGGAATGTCTTTCTCAGTGAACATTGTGTCCAATCCTTTTAATTTAAACACACGACCAGTTGATGGCTTTGAAACAACAAGATTTATAAAATGCATCAAATCCTTATCAGAAATTTTAGGTTTTTCTGACTTCTTGGCCTTCACCGGTTTAACCTTAACTTGTTCCTCTCTCTTCACTTGAGTTGTATTTGAACCATACACAACCTCCTCAAATTCATGAGGTTCACATAAAATATGATTTAAACGTGGAATGTCTTGATTTTTGTGTATAACTTCTGGTTCAAATATATCCTGAACAAGTACTTTTTCAACATTTGTTTCAACAAAGACCTTATTGCTTTGAATATGAGGTTTTTGTGATGAAACTTGAGCATTCACATTATCATTTTTAGAACTTTTGAGACATGAGTCTACAACTGGTTCATTAACAACAGTTTCTCCATTCTCAGCAAAAGGATTTGTTGTGTAATCATTGTGGAATGGTGGTGGTATTTCAACAAAACCTACACATTTCTTTGAATACTTTTGTTTACAAGAAACTTCGATAATTTCATTTAACAAAAATGATGAATTTCTAAATTTACCCAATTTATTTTTCAGCTCAAGAACCTCATTTTCAAGTCAATAATCTTAGAACGATGTTTCAAGATTTCTTGAAATTTGATTGTTGATGGTCATTTTAACTAACAACTCAGCTTTAAGGTCATGATTACTTACACACAATGCTTCAATTTTCTCCCTAGATCTCATTTGAGATTCTAAAGATTGTCTGTAAGTATCCTTTAGTGAAGCAATTTCTTTCACTAAACAATCATTATGACTTTTCAATGATTCTAACTTAGGCTTATTTATATCACAATCAATACAAGAAACAAAAGGACTAACCTAATTAATTTTGGCCATGCAAGCAAAAGTAGTTGGTTGCTTTTCACATGAGTCATCAGAATCAGACTCAGTATCTTTGTCAGACAATAGCTCACTCTCACTTGCATCTTGGAAGTTCACAGATGATTCAAACATGGCTAGGTTTGCTTAATTTTCATTGCACAACAACCTTTGTGACCAATCAGTTCCATCGGTAGTCAGCAATGCTTGTGTTGCAGAAGAAGAAGGTTTCTTTTCAGAAGATGTATCAGCATCATTACTTGTGGAACCCGTTACGGATCTAGCCGCTAATACGATATATCGATTATGTACAAGATCTAAACGTTAAATTATTACTTTATTGATAAATATGGATGAATACATTATGGTGGATAATAAGTTATGGAGAGGATAATTTAAACTATGTACAAGTTCTCTTCCTAAATTATGACATAATCTACCTATTTATAGGCTATTTTACAATATACATTAAATACAAAGACTAGACCGCCTATAACTTATTCGATCGCTACGGACACCAAAAACGTGCACTAATAGACTCCCCTTTTTCCATAGCTATCGAATACTTTATCCTTGAATACTTTAACTGCAAATCACCAGTCACAAACCAGGCACTAACAGACACCCCCTTGACTGATGATTTTCGGGCTTGTACAGACAAACAATCTCTAAATCTTTTTCAGCAAACCAATAACTTGTAGCTTCTCATATCAGATCTCCCCCTCGAAGTGAGCAACTCTTGGAGATCATCCCGATCATCCATTGGCGTATGATATGGTTCAGTCTTTCAACAATCAGCAACAAGTCATCGGCTATCCATCAGCACCGGTAAAGAAAAACATATCTTTACGTTTAACCTCGTCACACATATTCTTGAACAACTCGATCATTCAACATCTTTCATTTTGGTTTTCCCTCTCTTGATAACGTTTATCCCAAATAACTCTTTGAAGCTCTTCCACATCCCATTCGCAAAGATGCACTAATGTTTGGGCATATGATTCAGAGTTACAACCTCCATTAATAAACCCCAAATGATCAAATTATTCAATCCAATGACAAGACTCGTATATTCTTCAATAAGATCAACCCGTTCGAGAATCGTCCCCCTCAACAGAAGTAATCCGCCATTTACTCGTAGCCAACATAGTCAGGATCAAAGTCCCTCAGAAAGAAGTAAACGGACAGACACTCGTATCCCACATAGTCAGGTTTCAATCTCAACCAAATCAATCACCAATAGAAAAACAACTTCGGTCTTGAACTCAGTTAAACGCAGCTTTTCAAACACGAATTACCACCCGAATTGCAGTAATTTTTCAAGAAACCTTGCAAACGTAGGAAGATGCAAGCCAAATAATCTCAAATAAAAGTTTATCTCCCCCTTTTCTTGACAAATTCAGCAAGGTCTTGAATAATCCAAAACTCACAAACAATCTCCTCCTTAAATTACTCACGGTCTCCCCCTCGGCCAGCCGAAACGCGTAAACAGTCTACTGAAAAATATGTTACCAAAATTTACACGAAGAGTCTCTAATACCTTAGGAACATCCCAGAAAATTTTCGATAAAGAAAATTCTTTTCTCGATTTTCCCGCAAAAAATTTATCTAAAATTTTCAAAAAATAATTTTTAACGCCAAAATTTTCAAGAATGAAAACTCACTTACGAGGAGTATTCTGGAAAAGTGCAAGAATTGTTTTTTTAACGAATCATCTCTCCATTCGTTATAAATAATTATCCCATTCGTTAACTTAGTTCGTCATCTCCATTCGTCAACCAAGCAGTTCGTCAACCAGCCAGTTCGTTATAACTTACCAACTCCAATTCGTTATAACTGTTACACGAATGGCCTTCCATTCGTTAAGATTTCACTTCGTTATACACATAACGAATCACCTTAATTCGTTACCTTTAACTTAACGAATTAACTTAACGAAATAACTTAACGAATCTCCTTAATTCGTTACATTTACCTTAACGAATTACACCTTAATTCGTTACATTCCCATAACGATTTAGCTACAGTAGATTCGTCAAACCTCCATAACGAATCAGCTACAGTAACATAACGAGTTAGCTACAGTAACTTAACGAATTGCTACACTAACTTAACGAACCAGGTTGTTGGATCTGAACATTTCGCCGGAAAAACGATTTTCGCCGGAAAAATATGTTATCTCGCCGGAAAATCGCAGATCTGGCCGGATTCTGCAAAAACCAAGCAACATCCATGGCAGATTTAACAAACCACCATAATTATCCACCAAAAACACACCGAACACTCGGTTTTTCACACTGATCACGAATCCATAATCCAAATACCTTAACGATTACTTATTCATCACCAAATAATCAACCCGAAACCATGCTCTTTCATGGCAAAACCTTCAATATACCATAATTAATCACCAAAATCCACAGAAACATGCGGATTTCAATCATAAACACAAATCCATCATCCAATTAACTTAACCATCACTAAATCATCATAAACCGAATCAAAAGTTAACATACTCTTCCATGGTGAATCACTCAATACACCATAACTTAACACCAAATTACACAGGAAGTTTCATCTTCCATCCATAAGCACGAATTCACACTCAAATCCATCTATAACACACTAATTTACTCCAGATCTGACCAAAATCCGAAGAACACGAAAAACACGAAAACTCAGATTTACCTTATTGATGCATCGAGAGCAGCTCCTGCTCTTTTACCAATAGAGATAACGTCATAGAGACCAAGATCTAGCCGCTAATACGATACATCAACAAGAAATCGATACTTTAAATATATACTTTATTGATAAATATGGATGAATACATTATGGTGGATAATAAGTTATGGAGAGGATAATTTAAACTATGTACAAGTTCTCTTCCTAAATTATGACATAATCTACCTATTTATAGGCTATTTTACAATATACATTAAATACAAAGACTAGACCGCCTATAACTTATTCGATCGCTACGGACACCAAAACCGTGCACTAACATTACCACGTTTCACAAAAGAACTACGATCTTGACTTCTAGGACCAGTTTACTCCTTCTTCGGTTTATCACACTCCTTGGCAAAATTCCCAAATTCTTGACAATTAAAACATTTGACTTTCAGTTTATCGAACCCAACCTTCTTGTTTAGTGATGGAAGATCTTTGCCAGTCCTTTTCATGAACTTTTTCACCTTTCTGACAATCATCGCCATATTCCATTTTAAATCCATGAGCTCTAACTCATCAGGATCAATTTGATCATAGTCTTCATCAGTCAACTCACTCATTGCAATTTTACTACTCACCAGATTCTCATAAGAAGTCATGAAGGCACATAAAAAGGCAAAATTTTGTTCAGCCTCCTTCATGTTTACATTTGGTGGTGCAGAGAATTGATGTGCAGCAGCTGAAGTTCCCGACCATCCAGAAGAACCAGAAGAACCAGATGACCCAGAAGAACCAGCAGTCAAATAACATGCACGTGGATCACTATAAATTGATGTAGCATTTTCTTTTGCATTCTGTGTGAGAAATGAAGTGATCGGAGATATTGTTGAACTCAAGGGCATACTCCCACCATAAAAAGCTGGATCTTGGCTTTCCTTAGATGACTTTTGACACTTAAGATCATATTCTCGTGCTTCGATTTTGCATAAATTCAGAAGCCGTCAGATCTTCATTCTTGAAATAATTATTTTCTTTCAGCACCATTAAGAAAGTTGAGTAAGAACTGGGCAAAGCATTTTTGATTGTATCTAACTTATCACTTTCAGAAGGTTCAATCTTCAGCCTGTCCATTTCAGCTATTAGATGGTTGAACCGAGTTGTCATCTCTTCAAAGGTCTCACCCTTAAGCAAGTTAAAATTTCTGAATTGAAACTTTAACATCACCTTCTTACTTTCCATAGTATTACCCATACTTCTCATGCGGATGTGTTGAAACAAAGAAGCACTAATCTTGATGCTACCGACTTGATGAAATATGTTATCATGTAACGCCATTAGAGTTGAATACGCTTTCGTTTCAATCTCCAAAGCCTTCTTCTCTTCCTGAGAATATTGTGAGATGGTTTAGGAGTGAATCCAATTGTTCCATCTCCAATCATTGGAACAGTATACACTTCATCAAGATAATAAGAAAAGTCAGGGTGAACAGAACTCAGATGAGCATGAAAATGAGGTTCCCATTTTGCAAAATCGCCAAATTTAATTAGCCGTGGACATTTGGAATGAGACCCAATTTCCGTGTCCAATTGTAACATTTGCTGCATGATTACATTTTGAGAAGCTAATGCATACAAACCATCCATCTTGATAAGTAACAATCAATCAAACTTCAAGGACTAAACTTGAAAATATGTTTGTAACGAACTGTAAACAGTGTTTGTAACGAACTAAAATAACGAATCAATTATAACGAATTGAGTGTTATTTGAGTAATGTACAAGGAACAGTATCACACGAATAAGCTTTTGACGAACTACCAACGAACTGAGTCAACGAATCAGTTTGGCGAATAATATTAACGAATCAAAGTAACGAATCTCTGATTCAATCTTAACGAATCACCAAGTCAACTCAACGAATCCGATTAACGAATCAGATTAACGAAATCTCTGATTCAAGGTGACGAATCAAACTAACGAATTAGCTATAGTTGATAACGAATCAACTATAATTAATTATCGAATCAGGTTGTTATAATGGTTATAACAAACTCTGACAACCTTTGCCACGTGGCAAAAGTTTGTTAAATACGAGGCTAACGAATCAGATCTGAAACTTAACGAATTAAGGAGCACGAATTAGAATGTATAACGAAATAAGATGACGAATTGAAACTTTTAACGAATCTTCAATCAGATGATGAAGATCTTCAAATCTTCATTATCAATTTCAAGATTTCTGGAAAATGAAGAACACACGAACAAGTCAACAAATCCGTAATATTCCTTCGATACAATACCAAATCGTGCAAATAATAACTCAAATTACTCATAAACTCATCGCGAAACAAAATCGCAACAAACCGTATACCAAATCAATCAATTCCGAATCCAATTGACCAAAAACCAAACCCCTGTTTCGTCCAATCTCAGATCCGAAACTTAATCAACTCAAATCCAATCCAATTACCAATTCCAATCAATCACACACTTCCAATACCTTACCAATCACAAATCCAATTCAAATCAGTCCGTTACCAACCAAATCAAACAGTAATTTAACCAAATTCATAATTAAACTAAAATAACACAAACTGATCTCGATACTACTATAATTAACAACTTATAACACTAGATCAAGTGCAATCGAACGCCGAAAGCTCTGATACCACTTGATTGAACCTCAGATCTCATATCTAAGATCCGAATACGATTAACACAGATCTAGTTCATTATTACTCTTAATTAGTATGTCTATATGTTATATTAGGTGTATTATGTGTATATATATTAGTAATAGATAATATGAAGGAAGCTTCGATCGAGAGAGAGAGAGAGAGAGAGAGAGAATGGACAGAGGTTCAATACGTTAACATCAAAACTTAAATTAACAGAGGAATACACCTCTATATATAGAAGATGGATTCTAGTTCGTTACACATTCCGTAACGAACTAGTCTCCACTTCGTTACATTACAATACAATTAAATAGACATAACGAATTAACCTCCCATTCGTTAAACATCCTTAACGAATTGGGAGGGACATTAACCTAAACTTCTAGTTCGTTAAACATCCTTAACGAACTAGGCTATCTTTAGCGAACTAGCTTAATATAATAATATATTTTTCATTAATAAATAGAAAACAATAAATACAAAGACTTGAGACGCAAAACCGTGCACTAACAGGAACATTATACATTATCCATAGAAGGAACTCTATACATTATCCATAGGAGGAACATTGTATATAAGTTATCATTTAATATCCATGTAAGGAGCTAATAACTTCCCTCGGCAATACGTGCAATATCCGAAGATCGTTCACGTATCAACAAGCAATCAATCGTATCTATCACATATATCATATATAGCATACACTAACCAGTTAGGGTAAGAGTATTAACTAATCACATCGAGTATGCACACAACCTCGAAAACATAGCAAGGAATGGGGCTAGAAACTCACCTGAACTTAGTTACGTTCACCGTTAATAGCTATTCCTCCCTTTAGTTGTGCGCGACTGACTATTTAATAGACAAAATATTAAATACCGCTCTAGCCATTCTTAACCGTTGATTATTTTAGTCTTTCGTCTAAAGCGGTTTTACTTCATTGATCCATACCGGTTAGTTAATCGTTACTCATTAACCTTTAAGGGTATCTTTCATTAATTAGCAAATTCCAAGGGCTTCTATGTAATTAAACTATTTTACTCAAGTCCAGGGACCTTTCTGTCATTATGTCAAACTCCTAGTTCGTTATCCAGTCCTTAACGAATGGGGTTCATAACGAATTGACTGATTCGTTATCTCATAACGAATGGACCTTTATAACGAACTGGTCTTTATAACGAACTGAGCCCCTTATAGCAATCTGATCTTCGTAACAAACTGGACTCTTTCGTTTGGTATGGTTAATGAATGAACCCTATAACGAATGGGGTTCATTCGTCCCTCACTTAACGATTGGCCTTAACGAATTAAGGCTGGTTCGTTACTCGTTACTTTTCTTTAGCGAATCGACATAACGAATTGCTTAACAAATTGGAGCTAGTTAGTTATTCTTCGTTAACGAATTTGCATAATGAACTGGGATTAGTTCGTCATTCTCCCTTAACGAATGGCATAACGAACTGAGGCTCGTTCGTTCGTTCTCCGCTAACGAATTAGAATTAGGGTTAGGTCAGAATGTCAGGGAACATTCCCTGAGATTCCCCTACTGTTCCGGCGCTGCCATGCCGGAAAAACGGGATCTCGCCGTAAAATCGAGATCTCGCTTGTTTCACCACCGTTTTCACCGTTTTTAGTCCCGTTCGATCCAGATCTGAGCTAGGGTGATCCCTAAGCTCGTCTTTTGATCGGTTTACACCTGATTTCATCCGGATCTCGTGACTTTAATGGTTTAAGATGTAGGCTCGTCGTTTCGCGACTAGATCTAACGGGTTTAGATCTTTACAATATCATACTATCGTTACCTCGGGTTGATGCTCGATTTTATTGGTGATTTCAGCTAGAAAGAGAAAGTAGGATGAGAGAGAGCTAAGTGTGTGTTTTGGGTGGTGTATGGAATGGGTGAATGAATGAAATAAAGGAAAGGAAATGGTTTATATATTATGGGTCATGTGCTTAAGCCCATGGTCTCTCTTCATTCCTTCCTAATCTAAGTCCATTACCCATATCTCTTTAATTATTTATCTACTAATCCAAGTAAATTTTCCCACCGTAATTAAATAATATATTTACTATTATTTTAGAATTTTGGGATGTTACAAGTCTTCCCCCCTTAAAGGGGTTTCGGGGAACTTATTCCTTTTAAAAGGAACACTTCTTATATTCACACACTTTATTGAATCGCCTTGCTTCCTGGGTTATCCTTCTTATTCTTGACTTTGCAGTCACTAAGTGGTGGTCATGTGTTTTAGCTATTAAGGTAGCTTGTCCATGAGGCCCTCTATGTACCAAGTCTTGTCTCGTCTTTCCCAGGGGATTCGTTTCGTACTGTTTAAAACTATTGTCTAAAACGACATGTTATCATAACATAAATAATCATTCATAACCAAAACCAATATATTACACGTCATAAATAAGCATAAGTTTTCAACCTTAACACAAAACAAGTTCTTAGGCAATCCTTCTTAAAATGCAATAAGACTATTACGTAAGTAATTATTCTTTCATCGAGCGTTCTCTTCTGCAGTTTTCCTTGGCCTATGCTCCTACCCTTTCGCGCCTCCCGCCTTCGTTCCTTTGCACTCCCTTGCCATGTGGTCTGTCTTACTGCATTTGAAGCATGCGGGTTTTGCGTCACATTCATTAGCATAGCGCCCCGCCTTCCCAAACTTGTAACATGAATTTGTCCCAAGCCTGCACTCTCCACTATGAGCTTTTCCATGTTTGTGACACACATCCGAAATACTCCACTTGCACTCACCGCCATGCACCTTCCCACACGTCTTGCATGTCTTTCTCTCCCATACCTCCTGCTTATTGTCCTTAGGGTTCCACAACTGGGCACCGGGTCGTTTAGCAGGAGCAACCCATTCCTCATCCTTCTTCTCTTCCACCGCTGTGGCTTCTCCGCAATCTTTAGCTATGTGGCCTGACTTACCGCACTCGTAACATTTCTGGTCCTCTGTGCATTCACGGGAGATGTGCCCCTTCTCCCCGCATCGGTAGCACTGATTTGAACCAGCCTTGCATTCCCCCAGGTGCATCTTCCTGCACACTTTGCATGTTTCCTTGTCCGCAATCTTTGGTGTCTTCTTCCTCGCATACTCCACGACATCTACAAATCTTTTGGTTCCTTTCACTCCTCCCTTATTATCATCACCCTTCTTACCGTCTTCCCCTGCCTTCTCAGCGGCCCTTGCATGGCTTTCAGCAGACTTGCCAGGATGTAATTTCTTCACTGTAGCAGCTACAGCTTGAGCATTGGCAAATTGAACAACATGATCCAGTTGATACCCTTCGTTGTCACTCAAATCTCGTACAGTTGTGCCTCCTTCCCCTCCCATTTTAGTAATCGGTTCTTCAGAAGATTCCCGGACAACACGTGGCCTACCAGGACATCGAGTATGACCTCATTTACCAACAAACCTTCTTGCTCCAGCCATCATATTTTAAAAGGGAAAACACAAACGTCATCACTCAAGGAATTATTTAGCACGTGATTTGTAAGGTAAGTAGTTAATGACAGTGGCCAAGTGTAATTAACCATTTGCATTACACCTCAGGTTCTACATACCTCCCTTTATGATTTCACTTGTGCTAGTTTCTACTTCTAAACAGTTAATCAATCAAACGACAATAAATCCTATCCCTATCATTCATATGTTCTTTATTTTCAATTAAGCTAACGCTATCATACACTATTTAATCATACACTTTACCTTTACCGAACTTGCTTGAGTGACACATGGCTATCTTGAACTGTCATCTTCTTTCTTTTAGTACTTAAATCCCATTCTCTGTTCGAGTCTAAGCATGTAGGATGCTTAAATCTCTCAAACTTTGCTCTGATACCAACTTGTAAGGCCCCGTCACCGGTAGCCCTACTTTAACGTCAGATTTAGTCATTAACACAGTTCTACAATCAGAGTTAATTAAAACTTATCGCGGAAAACATTATCTTCAATCATTCGTTACAAAACATTAAATCTTTCTTTGAAACCATAACATAAAACATCATGTATTAAACATCATTTCTTCCATCTTCAGATGCCATTCATTCAATCCATGCCATGTGCCCTCCGCATGCTAGCTTGTTAAACCTATTTACCTGCGTGCATACTAAAAGTCAGCTACGCTGAGTGAGTTCTAGTTAATCAGGCGAAATACAATACATACACATATCGTACATACATACATATCTTAACTTTGTATAAATATCCATAAGAGGTGCGTCACGTAATATCTATTAAAAGAACTATTACTATTGCCCATGCTATATATTCTCTATAGGAGGAACACACTATATATATTATCCATAGAAGGGACACTCTATATACTTTCCATAGAATGAACACCCTATATACTTTCAATAAAAGGAACACTATACTTTCCATAGAAGGAACATCCTATATACTTTCCATAGAAGGAACACTATGCTATCCATAAAAGGGACATTATACATTATCCATAGAAGGAACTCTGTATATCATCCATAGGAACACTGTATATAAGTTATCATATAATATCCATGTAAGGAGCTAATCACTTCCCTCGGCAATACGTGCAATAACCGAAGATCGTTCACGTATCGACAAGCAATCAACCGTATCTATCACATATATCATATATAGCATACACTTTAACACTTAAGGTAAGAGTATTAACTAATCACATCGAGTATGCACACAGCCCCGAAAACGTAACAAAGAATGGGGCTAGAAACTCACCTGAACTCGGTTACGTTCACGTTAATAGCTATTCCTCCCTTTATTTGTGCGCGACTGACTGTTTAATAGACATAATATTAAATACCGCTCTAGCCATTCTTAACCGTTGATTATTTTAGTCTTAATCGTCTAAGCCGGTTTTACTTCATTGATCCATACCGGTTAGTTAATCGTTACTCATTAACCTTTAAGGGTATCTTTCATTAATTAGCAAAGTCCAAGGGCTTCTATTTAATTAAACTATTTTACTCAAGTCCAGGGACCTTTCTGTCATTATGTCAAACTCTTAGTTCGTTATCCAGTCCTTAACGAATGGGGTTCATAACGAATTGACTGATTCGTTATCTCATAAAGAATGGACCTTTATAACGAACTGGTCTTTAAAACGAACTGACCCCCTTATAGCAGTCTGATCTTCGTAACAAACTAGACTCTTTCATTTGGTCTGGTTAACGAATGAACCCTATAACGAATGGGGTTCATTCGTCCCTCACTTAACGATTGGCCTTAACGAATTAAGGCTGGTTTGTTACTCGTTACTTTTCCTTTGCGAATTGACATAACGAATTGCTTAACGAATTGGAGCTAGTTCGTTATTCTTCGTTAACAAATTGACATAACGAACTGGGTTAGTTCGTTATTCTCCCTTAACGAATGGCATAACGAACCGAGGCTCGTTCCTTCGTCATCCGCTAATGAATTAGAATTAGGGTTATGTCAAAATGTCAAGGTACGTTCCCTGACATTCCCCCATTGTTCTGGCGCCGCCATGCTGGAAAAACGGGATCTCGCCGGAAAAGTGAGATCTCGATTGTCTCACCACTGTTTTCACCGTTTTTCATCCCGTTCGATCCAGATCTGAGCTAGGGTGATCCCTAAGCTCGTCTTTTGATCGGTTTACACCCGATTCCATCCGGATCTCGTGACTTTAATGGTTTAAGATGTAGGCTCGTCGTTTCGCGACTAGATCTAACGGGTTTAGATCTTTACAATATCATACTATCGTTACCTCGGGTTGACGCTCGGTTTTCTTGGTTATTTCGGCTAGAGATAGAAAGGAGGATGAGAGAGAGCTAAGTGTGTGTTTTGGGTGGTGTATGGAATGGGTGAATGAATGAAATAAAGGAAAGGAAATGGTTTATATATTATGGGTCATGGGCTTAAGCCCATGGTCTTTCTTCCTTCCTTCTTAATCCAAGTCCATTACCCATATCTCTTTAATTATTTATCTACTAATCCAAGTAAATTTTTCCACCGTAAGTATATAATATATTTACTACTATTTTAGAATTTTGGGATGCTATATTTTTGGTTATGTGATTCGATTGGTTGATATTGAATCTGGCAGTTGAGAAAATGTCTAGCACACGATCCAGGGAGTGAGTATTTACTGTCAATTTTTTACCGTATACATGCATTGTGATTTTTTGTTTGTGAAATGATGTGATTTTGGAATTTAGGTTAAGGAACTGGAGAACACAGGAACGCACATTGGTTTCAGTGTGAAACTCAAGCAATTCGTGAGATTAGGCGTTTGAAAAAGACCATTAATCTTCTCATTGTTGTTGCTCCATTTGTTCGAGGTTCCCTGCACTGAAAAGTTACCATGTTTGTATTATCATCAAAACACCTTTTTCATTTGTTACACAAAAAACTAAATAATAATTATTATTATTATTATTTCATTTGTTAATTTAGATTATTCATCATCCACGTTTTGATTTTATGGAGAGGGTACAAAACGATGTAACTCAGAGTATGAGGGGAATTTTAGTTGATTGGGTAGTAGAGGTTCATTTTTGTAATCTTTATAAGGAATTAATTTTGATACGTTTACTATTAAACTGTCCACTAACATTTACTGAAATGCCCCTGGTGTATAACAAATCTGTTAACAAACTATGGCAAACAGAAAATGAACTTGCTGTTTTGTTAATATCACATAATCCCATTTTAAGTGCATTGAAATGACCACAAGCTCCTTTTTGTTAATAAATTAAATAAACCAAAAAAGGAAAACAAAAGATATGCTAATAAATCTTAAGGGTATTCTAGACAATTAACCCAATAACTGATTTTAAGTTCTAGAGAGATGGGTTGGGTTGGGTTGGGTTGGGTTGGGTTGGGAACGTATGGGTTTGAACATGTTGTGAGCAAAATAGGTTCTTTTAAAAAGGATTACATGGTACATTTACCCTTTTTTATAAAGTTTGTAGGCTTGATGTATAGGGTCAAAATGCGCCGTTTTAAATAGGTATCGGTCTGCTTCGTGTCAAAACGGGCTATTTTAAAAAGGTATCGGTTTGGTTCAGATCAAATTGGGTCATTTTAATAACGTACTGATTTGAACATTAGCCAATGATGCTGCTCATCTATTTCTTATAAGAAACGATAGGACATTAAAGTATCTTCACTTTCTGTCAACATACATTTGATGTATTGTGACTAGGTGTCTTGGACCAACCCTTATGTCACTGTTGATTAGAGGCTGCTCAGGTAACGAAAAAGAACATGTATTTGCGTTGTTTGTCTGGCCAGGAACTAATTATATACGTGAAATGTTATTTGAAATTAACTTATTAAATTTACAGTAGCTGACGCATAAGCGGTACGCCGTAACATGTCACTGGATGCATAGCTGGTGGTACCTGCATAATGGGACATGAGATTCATAAGCAGCAATTGAATGCGCATAGCTGGAACTGCGCATTACCAAATGATAATGCATTCTCTGCCTTGATGTGCACACCTTTAAAGGTATTCTTTAATTTGAACCTTGGCTTAGGCTCGACTTGTTTAAAACTGAGCCTATTTGGTGGGTCAGATTTGTTTTTTTGGTTATAGAAAAAAGAATAGCCATAAACGACCAGTCGCCCACTATGAGGAATCTTTATTTAGGGTCAGTTTAATCATATAAAATTTGAGTTATTGGTTACATACACCATAGATTTAGGTTTAAACGATAAAAAGGGCAGTCTGGTCATTTTAACTACACAATAAAAGTTAGAGACTATTGTTGCTAAACTGATTGCGGGTTTAACTCGGCTTTGGAGGGTATTCGAACCGATTCATTTTCTGCTTAAAATATAGTTTTGGATCCAAGAACAATTTGGTTATTGAGCCAGTTCTATTTTTGGGTTAGAAATACCAATGTTCATGTAGGAATTTGTAGTGACAAGTGTATTTATAGTACTTTAGACTTGCAACATTTGCAAAATTGATTAAGAGCTAATCACTTCCCTCGGCAATACGTGCAATAACCGAAGATCGTTCACGTATCGACAAGCAATCAACCGTATCTATCACATATATCATATATAGCATACACTTTAACACTTAAGGTAAGAGTATTAACTAATCACATCGAGTATGCACACAGCCCCGAAAACGTAACAAAGAATGGGGCTAGAAACTCACCTGAACTCGGTTACGTTCACGTTAATAGCTATTCCTCCCTTTATTTGTGCGCGACTGACTGTTTAATAGACATAATATTAAATACCGCTCTAGCCATTCTTAACCGTTGATTATTTTAGTCTTAATCGTCTAAGCCGGTTTTACTTCATTGATCCATACCGGTTAGTTAATCGTTACTCATTAACCTTTAAGGGTATCTTTCATTAATTAGCAAAGTCCAAGGGCTTCTATTTAATTAAACTATTTTACTCAAGTCCAGGGACCTTTCTGTCATTATGTCAAACTCTTAGTTCGTTATCCAGTCCTTAACGAATGGGGTTCATAACGAATTGACTGATTCGTTATCTCATAAAGAATGGACCTTTATAACGAACTGGTCTTTAAAACGAACTGACCCCCTTATAGCAGTCTGATCTTCGTAACAAACTAGACTCTTTCGTTTGGTCTGGTTAACGAATGAACCCTATAACGAATGGGGTTCATTCGTCCCTCACTTAACGATTGGCCTTAACGAATTAAGGCTGGTTTGTTACTCGTTACTTTTCCTTTGCGAATTGACATAACGAATTGCTTAACGAATTGGAGCTAGTTCATTATTCTTCGTTAACAAATTGACATAACGAACTGGGGTTAGTTCGTTATTCTCCCTTAACGAATGGCATAACGAACCGAGGCTCGTTCCTTCGTCATCCGCTAACGAATTAGAATTAGGGTTATGTCAA